>NC_086447.1:137179012-137479012 GCF_028390025.1 Pseudophryne corroboree
AGGTGATGTAGAGAGTCTCAGGCTGGCAGAGGATTGGACAACTCTGGGTCAGGTGAAGTCACTGTCATGTGACTACTCTAGAGGAGGCTGTGAAGTGCAGCGAGGCCTAGCAGGCCGAGAGAACACTGAAGCCTGAACTTCAGATTACTGAATTCAGCCTCACACAGGAGATCACCACAGGTGGAGCTAATTAACTATTACCTCTCAGGCAGAGAACTCAGGAAAACTGACAAGCTGTTTAACTCCGTGAGTGAAAAGACACAGGATCCAGGACAGATGGCAGGGGTAAGTCACCAAATATAAAACCTACAGTCAGGATTGTGACAGTATCCCCCTCTTCAAGGGTGGACTCCGGACACCCATCTTGAATCTTAGAGGAACTTGAGAAATTCATACAGAAGAATTTAGGACCTTCGTTGATGCAGATTCCAAAGGTTTAGGACTAAATTCTTTAACTACAGCGTTACTGAAAGTCTGTAAGTCATGGAACACAGGATCATTACTCTCAAAGAGCATGTTGGCCCACTCCAAAGCTCTTCCTCTGAATGCCAGGAACAGATATCGAGTAACGTTGGAAAGAGTTACTGCACCTGAAGGATCAGACTCCATCCGAGAGAGAAATTGTTCAACCAGAGCGGCATATTGCAATAAATCTCCATCAAAGTAAATAGGTGGAAAACCATCAGACGAAAGCTTAGAGGATGAAACTGAAGAAAGCTTTGGCTGGACGAGTAGGACTGGATTGGATCCGAGGATACTTGAATTGGCTGGAGCCAAAGGAGACGGACCAGGCTGGTCCTGGAGTATTGCTGGACCGGCTGGAACCGGGACGGACTGACCAGGCGGAGCCTGGAGTATTGATGGACCGGCTGGAACCGGAACGGACTGGCCAAGCTGGGCCTGGAGTATTGCTGGACCGGCTGGAACCGGGACGGACTGACCAGGCGGAGCCTGGAGTATTGATGGACCGGCTGGAACCGGGACGGACTGACCAGGCGGAGCCTGGAGTATTGCTGGACCGGCTGGAACCGGGACGGACTGACCAGGCAGGGCCTGGAGTATTGCTGGACCGGCTGGAACCGGGACGGGCTGAGCCCTTTCTTCACAGGGCTGGGCTGAGGCAAGAGCCCCCACTTCACGGGGCTGGGCGGAGGCAAGAGCCCCCACTCCACGGGGCTGGGCTGAGGCAAGAGCCCCCTCTTCACGGGGCTGGGCTGAGGCAAGAGCCCCCTCTTCACGGGGCTGGGCTGAGGCAAGAGCCCCCTCTTCACGGGGCTGGGCTGAGGCAAGAGCCCCCTCTTCACGGGGCTGGGCTGAGGCAAGAGCCCCCTCTTCACGGGGCTGGGCTGAGGCAAAAGCCCCCTCTTCACGGGGCTGGGCAGCACTCTGTAGACTCTCTGGCTGGGCAGCACTCTGTAGACTCTCTGGCTGGGCAGCACTCTGTAGACTCTCTGGCTGGGCAGCACTCTGTAGACTCTCTGGCTGGGCAGCACTCTGTAGAATCTCTGGCTGGGCAGCACTCTGTAGAATCTCTGGCTGGGCAGCACTCTGTAGAATCTCTGGCTGGGCAGCACTCTGTAGAATCTCTGGCTGGGCAGCACTCTGTAGAATCTCTGGCTGGGCAGCACTCTGTAGAATCTCTGGCTGGGCAGCACTCTGTAGAATCTCTGGCTGGGCAGCACCCTGTAGACTCTCTGGGGCTGGACGCTCTGAACCCCTCACTGGGGCTGGACGCTCTGAAGACGCCCCTCCTGGGGCTGGACGCTCTGAAGACGCCCCTCCTGGGGCTGGACGCTCTGAAGACGCCCCTCCTGGGGCTGGACGCTCTGAAGACGCCCCTCCTGGGGCTGTGGACACGGACTCCTCTGTGACTGTAAATGGCTTGAACATTCTTCTCTGGACACCCAACTTGGGATAAGGTCTTTTAACCACCGGACCCCAGTCATAAATTTGAGTCTCTCTCAGAAGAGTAGCCTTCTTGATACCCCCGTCAGCAGCAGATGGATCGGATACTGTGGATGACTTGTAGACATGAGCACAATGATACTGAGATTTGTCACTATTACCTGGCTTGCAAAGAATACAGTCTTTAACAAAATGACCAGAATTTCCACAGTAAAGACAGAGATGTAGCTCCTTACGCCGCTGACGTTCAGCTTCAGAGAGCTTGGGCCGTGGATAGCTCTGATGAAAAACTTTCCCTTGCGCAGAGGAAGAGACTCTATTAACTGAATGGGACAAAACAGGATCAACAACGTTGGTAGTATTCCTGAGGAGATCAGGCATCACAGAGAGAATACTAGGCAAAAGTTCTTGTAACTGTAGTAACATCTGGTAGAAAATCTGCAGTTGGTCAGGAGTCTTAGAGCAGAAGGTCATAGAATCTCTGGAGGACGAATTCCGCTGCAGACACTGTGCCAATCGATGCTGAGTCGACTCCAGACCTCCCAAGCCTCCTGCAATATTGCTTAGGAGGTCATGCGTCAGACAAACACTTTCGGCCGGGTCCATGTGGCCAGTTCCTACTGTCATGACTGAGGTTTTTGTGAACCCGGTGTAGTGAAGTCTGTGCGGGCGACTGGAGGATTATGTGAATACTACCACTGACCTGGTTTGGAAATGTTGTGGACTCGAGTATTCTTCCGATGACTGGGAAGAGGAACCGCGGCAGAGATGGCCGAATTAGGCTCTCCTCATACAGGATTAGGTCGGCAGACAGGAAGCACGTGGGGGCGCTGAAGGTCTCCTGAAAGACAGAACTGGAAAGGCGCTGATGAATCAGTGAAGAATACCAGGTTCAACTGTGCTAAAGGGCACGGGATGCTTGGAGACACTGAGGTGCTTGAGGACACTGAGGTGCTTGAGGACACTGAGGTGCTTGAGGACACTGAGGTGCTTGAGGACACTGAGGTGCGTAGAGGCACTGGGATGCGTGGAGGCACGGAGGTACTAAGGCACGGAGGTGCTGAGGCACGGAGGTACTGAAGCACGGAGGTGCTGGAAGCACGGAGGTACTGAGGCACGGAGGTGCTGGAAGCACGGAGGTACTGAGGCACGGAGGTGCTGGAAGCACGGAGGTACTGAGGCACGGAGATGCTGAGGCACGGAGGTACTGAGGCACAGAGGTGCTGGAAGCATGGAGGTACTGAGGCACGGAGGTACTGAGGCACGGAGGTACTGAGGCACGGAGATGATGAGGCACTGAGGTACTGAGTCACGGAGGTGCTGGAAGCACGGAGGTACTGAGGCACGAGGTGCTGGAAGCACGGAGATGCTGAGGCACGAGGTACTGAGGCACGGAGGTACTGAGGCACGGAGATGATGAGGCACTGCGGTACTGAGTCACGGAGGTGCTGGAAGCACGGAGGTACTGAGGCACGGAGGTGCTGGAAGCATGGAGGTACTGAGGCACGGAGGTACTGAGGCACGGAGATGATGAGGCACTGAGGTACTGAGTCACGGAGGTGCTGGAAGCACGGAGGTACTGAGGCACGAGGTGCTGGAAGCACGGAGATGCTGAGGCACGAGGTACTGAGGCACGGAGGTACTGAGTCACGGAGGTCCCAACTACAACAGTAGTAAAACTGAAACACGACTTCTGTGGTTTTCAGTGGAGAACACGGAATTCAGTACTGTGCCTTTAAGACGAAACATTGCAGCTGTGCCTTTACATTGAGACTCAGGGAAAATGATGAAATCAAATGGCAACACACAAGTAAACCAAACGGTAACAAGGGAACAGAGTTCCCACAGGAACTTAGGTACAAAGGTTACCTTAAGGGAGCTCAGCATAAGACTCACACAAGGCTGTATGTGACATGAGGAACTGGCCAAGATTCCAACTCAGCCTCCTGATTTATACTTCCTGGTCCCTGATGATTGGTGAGCAGGATTAGGTGATGTAGAGAGTCTCAGGCTGGCAGAGGATTGGACAACTCTGGGTCAGGTGAAGTCACTGTCATGTGACTACTCTAGAGGAGGCTGTGAAGTGCAGCGAGGCCTAGCAGGCCGAGAGAACACTGAAGCCTGAACTTCAGATTACTGAATTCAGCCTCACACAGGAGATCACCACAGGTGGAGCTAATTAACTATTACCTCTCAGGCAGAGAACTCAGGAAAACTGACAAGCTGTTTAACTCCGTGAGTGAAAAGACACAGGATCCAGGACAGATGGCAGGGGTAAGTCACCAAATATAAAACCTACAGTCAGGATTGTGACAGCTATGTGGGCAAGGATACATTTAGGAGGATTATTTAACTGACCATAGGGTACTGTTAGTATTATAGGAGTCAATCATTTCAAAAATGCACAGCTATGACTTCGCCTTTAAGCTATGCTGCCTCATTACATCTGCAATGCTTAAAGGTGAATTGGTGTATCTATTTTCTTGAGGAGAGGAACTGCTTCATGGGAGAGGAAGGGAAAGAAGAGGGTGTAAAAGGAAGAGAAACAGAAGACTAGAGAACCAGAGATGGAGAAGAGTGATAAAGTGGAGACAGATAAACTACCACCCAATGAGCTCCTGCCATTTTTCAAACACAGGGCAGTATGTACTAAAGGGAAAATGGAGTTAAAATCCTGAAAATGGGAATTTTAGGACTTTGGTGGCCGCATTTCCAATTTGTACTGTGCCAAGTCTTGGATGTGGTGGGTTATGCCAACTTTTGCTGGCGTTAAGCTATAGAAGCCTATGGGGTTCTCATCGCATTTTCCCGAGATGAATCCACCCAGCACCTGCCGCAGCCACTACATCATGTACATGCTTATGTGTATGCACTCTTACTGGGAGAGTTGTCCTATGCGGTCATAACCACATTTCCTGGTATATACCCGAAAGGTGTGTACGCGATAACGGTGGGATGTACCGCATCGGGGATGTGATGCTTAGTACATCCCGCCCACAGTCTGCAACATTGCAGTTAGGAGCTGACTGGGTGGTAGGTTATCTCTCTCCATTTTATCAGTCCCCGAGGCTTAGTACAGCTCCTCCATAATCTTTAATAATATAGGTTGAGTATCCCTTATCCAAAATGCTTGGGACCAGAAATATTTTGGATATCGGATTTTTCCGTATTTTGGAATAATTGCATACCATAATGAGATATCATGGCAATGGGACCTAAGTCTAAGCACATAATGCATTTATGTTTCATATACACCTTGGGGTCATTTCGAGTTGTTCGCTCGTTATTTTTTTCTCGCAACGGAGCGATTAGTCGCTAATGCGCATGCGCAATGTTCGCACTGCGACTGCGCCAAGTAAATTTGCTATGCAGTTAGGTATTTTACTCACGGCATTACGAGGTTTTTTCTTCGTTCTGGTGATTGTAATGTGATTGACAGGAAGTGGGTGTTTCTGGGCGGAAACAGGCCGTTTTATGGATGTGTGCGAAAAAACGCTACAGTTTCTGGGAAAAACGCGGGAGTGGCTGGAGAAACAGAGGAGTGTCTGGGCGAACGCTGGGTGTGTTTGTGACGTCAAACCAGGAACGACAAGCACTGAACTGATCGCAGATGCCGAGTAAGTGTGGAGCTACTCAGAAACTGCTAAGAAGTGTCTATTCGCAATTTTGCTAATCTTTCGTTCGCAATTTTGCTAAGCTAAGATTCACTCCCAGTAGGCGGCGGCTTAGCGTGTGCAATGCTGCTAAAAGCAGCTTGCGAGCGAACAACTCGGAATGAGGGCCCTTATACACACAGCCTGAAGGTAATTTAAGCCAATATTTTTAATAACTTTGTGCATTAAACAAAGTGTGTGTACATTCACACAATTCATTTATGTTTCATATACACCTTATACACACAGCCTGAAGGTCATTTAATAAAATATTGAATAACTTTGTGTATTAAACAAAGTTTGTGTACATTGGGCCATCAGAAAACAAAGGTTTCACTATCTCAGTCTCACTCAAAAAATTCTGTATTTCGGAATATTCCATATTTCGGAATATTTGGATATGGGATACTCAACCTGTAATGTGAAATTTGATTAAAGGTTTAAGAATGAGAATATAGATTTCTGTTTTGAGGATCTTAAAACTGAAGAAATGTACACATAACAGGATATCACAGGTTTGGAAAGCTAGGACAGAGCATCCAGAGGTTTGCCTGTTTTCAAACAACTTTTGGCACTGACAATAATTGTTCATTTAGTAAATGAAAATTGATCATATTAAAACTTATAGATCTCCGAGACAAAGAGAACAAGCAGCTTTTAAATTATTTAAAAATAATGAGAATTTACCTAAAAAGTGGAGAATTTAAAGCTAGTGGTGTGTCACGATACGGATAATTGGACATCATTATTTACCTTCCAAGTGTCTCCTGAGACTGGCCCAGCGTTCCAAAACGGGATTCCATCTGCGCTGTCTGCGTGCAGCGCGCTGAATATTATTACCTCAAGTCTCTTCCCTGTGATCCCGCAGCGCTGTCATGACAGCCTTACAGTTTAGTTGCACTGTCTTAAAGAATGGCGTCTCCTGCCCTCTGCGGCCTCCGCCGCCATTACTACTGTTTACCACATGGAATATACAAACAGACATTCCCTTCAAATGCAAACATGGGCGCAGCCATGTTTTTCTCATCACATGTCATTCTACAACCTATCCGCTGCACTCTGGACTCTGCCTAATTATCCAGCCAATGCCTGCTTCCCAGCTGGTATAAATATCCTGCTCCCGGGCTGGATAATCGTCAGTGCTTTGGTTGTCTAACCTGTACACATGTCTCTCCTGCTTGTGGATTCTACTGCTTGTTTCTCCATGTATGCCAGCTTCTGTGATTCAGCTCCACTAAGAGACCTGCACCTGTTTCCATCCTGCGGTGCAACTTGACTTCTGCAGTGTTCCAGCATTGCTCCTGGTTACTCTCTACGATCAGACACCGGCTAACTGCTCACAGCGTTGGTCCTGCTTCGCTTCCAGCCTCCAGCGGTGTTCTTCTCCTTTCTGCAGCACCGCTGTCCATACTTCACAGCGCACTTACCACGGCCTACCAGCTTTCCACAGTGCTCCTGAGTCGCTGGTATTCTGCAAGCAGTGCTCTACAGTTTCTTCAGTTTATTTCAACGTTATCAGCGGTATTCCCTTACCGACTGCAACTGTGACCATTCTACCATCGAACCACAGCATCCATCGATGCTTACCATCGGACTCTAAATTACAGTGGTGAGTTCTGTACACCTTTCATTCATACCGGTTCCATCCGGCACTCTCTGCAATTATTCCAAGTACCATCTACTTCCATGCATCTGTGTTACTCAAGCCTCTGTATACCATCTGCTGGGCAGTACCAGTTCATACCTCTCCTCAGCGGTTAGCTGTGCCATACGGACTTACCATCTCCAGTTCTGGCAAGGACTTTATAACATTCTGTTCTGCACTAATTACCTCTGCGCTTCTGGGAACTGTACTGTAATTTATCACTGCACATCTACTGTGACGTTATTGCATATCCAAGGTGTCTAAAGCTGTGTGTTCAATAAAACTGACTTTGCTTTTCTACAACTTCGTTGTTGTGGTCACGCCTTCGGGCAAATGGTACTAGATCTCCTGTATGTCTAGAAACCCAATACTACCTCCCCGGTTCACCTACACGCCAGCCCCTACATCTGAGGCCAGCCCCTACATCTGAGGCCAGCCCCTACATCTGAGGTCAGCCCCTACATCTGAGGTCAGCCCCTACATCTGAGGTCAGCCTCAGCCCTCAGTTGTGACAGGGTGATTGAAACAACCAGAAGAGCAGAAGAAGTGTTGGCTGAGTGACGCCAGCCCCTACTGCATAGGACTGCAAACTCGGTCCTCAGGACCCCACACAGAGCATGTTTTGCAGGTAACCTTGCAGGCGCACAGGTGTATTAATTACTCACAGACACATTTTAAAAGGTCCACAGGTGGAGCTAATTATTTCACTTGTGATTCTGTGATGAGAACTGCAAAATATGCACTGTGTGGGGTAATGAGGACCGAGTTTGCAGACCTATGCCCTACTGCATAGTAGGATCCGAGTATTGCCGCAACTGTTGCAGATCTCAATAATCGGACAGAAGATTTTATTACAGTTCTAAGTAATTAGTTGTTGTCTGTTTTGATTTTGAAGAAGGATTTTATTGTGTTATATTCAAGAACACTATATTATTCCAATGTTCTCCCTAATGTCCTTAAAAGTTTAAGTGGTCCACTTTGGAGACTAATTATTGCAGGAATCAATCTCCTTGCTTTAAGCATGCCTGAATATATTGATTTTCTGAAAAGTAATATGTACAGTGGTGGAGCTTAGGTTTTATTTGAAAGATGCTAAAATATTGTCATATACAGATGGGCTGAAGAAAAGGCATAGATTTCAGTTCATTAGGGTTTTATTTGTGAGCTTATAATATTTATTATAAATAGAATTATTTAGATTTGGTTTTATATGCAGCTTTGTGTGACAGTTAAGGTGCCCACATATAGGGCCTAATTCAGGATAGATCACTTATGCGATCCAACCAGCAGTTTCCCGAGTGTCTGGAAACTCTGCAGGTGCAGGACCCTTTCTGTCCACGTTGCGCTCACTCACCCCCCCCCCCCCCACACCCCACCCCCGCCGACAATCTAAAGCTTGGGATCCCGGCGTTGGTATAGTGACCAGCGGGATCCCAAAAGCTGTTCACCCAAACCCAACCCGTACCTACCTGACCTGTCCTGTTACAAAATAACTGAAGCAAAGGTGAGAAATTGAGTTTCGTATGAATATATGTTTTAGGACAACACTCTCATTTATAACTGCCATGACAAGTGTTAATCACACTTTACTCTTAAGCTGGGTACACGCTAAATGATATGTTACCCGATTCTGCGTATCGGAGCGAAATATCAAAAACATCATCTAGTGTGTACCCACGATATGTGGGCTTCCATGGGTCGCTAGCGACATTCCCCGTCGGCCCTGCAGCAGGGCCAACAGGGGATGTCGCTAGTGATGACATGCTGCAGAACTTGCAACACTGTAGTCGATATTTATGGGGTCTATTTATTAAGCCTTGGATGGATATGAAGTGGACAGAGATAAAGAGGGTAATTCAGACCTGATCGTAGCAGCAAATTTGTTAGCAATTGGGCAAAACCATGTGCACTGCAGGTGGGGCAGATATAACATGTGCAGAGAGAGTTAGATTTGGGTGGGGTGTGTTCAAACTGAAATCTAAATTGCAGTGTAACAATAAAGCAGGCAGTATTTACTCTGCACAGAAACAAAACAACCCACCCAAATCTAACTCTCTCTACACATGTTATATCTACCTCCCCTGCAGTGCACATGGTTTTGCCCAACTGCTAACAAATTTGCTGCTACGATCAGGTCTGAAGTACCAGCCAATCACCTACTAACTGCCATGTCACATGCTGGGTTTGAAAAATGACAGTTAGGAGCTGATTGGCTGGTGCTTTATTTCCATCTACTTTACCTCCATCCAAGGCTTAGTAAATAGACCCCTAAATTGCAACATTGAATCTGGAGGCTGATAGAGATTTTCAAGTGAGATATTCTCCTTACTGGGTTGAGCTGCAGAACCTTTAGTAAAAAGCGGCAGTAATTCCTCCTTAACCTCTTCAGGGATTACATTTTTTTTATTTTAGAGATGAAATTTTAAAATGTTTTATACATGTATGTATTTTATTGAAACATAATATATTTCAAGCTAAAAAAAAGTGTTATATATTGACAGATTTAGTTATAAGTATAACTTAAAAAAGTTTTGCAATTAAAAATAACTGTTAAGTAAACGTACACATATATGCCAGTATCCCTGAAGAAGTTAAAGCTAAAATCAGTTTAATTACTAATGTGGTAGCAGGTAGCAAGCAACCCATTCGGAATTGCTGTGATAAACACAACAACCTGTACACCAATGAGGTCAAACCACTATTATGCCCACAAGAGACATATACCACCTGGGTTGTTTTATAGTGCAGTGTAAAGGAAAGAAACAGTTCGTCTATACTAGGAATTATATAAATATTTTAATTGTGTAAGTTGTATTTATTACTGTGTTACAGAATAAGAATATTATTATAAAGGTACATAGTTAGAGAAGTTTAGGGAAATTCTAACTGAACAGTGAGGTGAACCATGGGGGTCATTCCGAGTTGATCGGTAGCTGCCGTTGTTCGCAGCACAGGGATCAAACAAAAAATCGGCATTTCTGCGCATGTGTATGCACCGCAATGCGCACGCGCGACGTACAGGTACAAAGGCCGTTGTGATTGTGCACAGTTTCTAGCGAAGTTTTCAGTCGCACTGGCGGCCGCAAGAAGGTTGACAGGAGGGGGGCGTTTCTTGGTGTCAACTGGCCGTTTTCAGGGAGTGTTTGCAAAAACGCAGGCGTGTCTGAAAAAACACAGGCGTGGCTGGGCGTTCGCTGGGTGGGTGTATGACGTCAAATGCGGACACGGATAGGCTGAAGTGATCGCAAGCGCTGAGTAGGTTCAGAGCTACTCAGAAACTGCACAAACTGTTTTTGCAGAGCTCGGCTGCACATGCGTTCGCACTTCTGCTAAGCTAAAATACACTCCCCAGTGGGCGGCGGCATAGCGTTTGTCACGGCTGCTAAAACTAGCTAGCGAGCGAATAACTCAGAATGACCCCCAATATCTCTTGCAAATGGTTAATTATAAATGGTGAATTATGACAAAGTGTAAATTGTTTGATGTAGTTTGATTTTTGCACTGTTGGTAAGTTCCTGCCTTGGAAACCTGCAAAGCTACATTACAGTGAAATAAATTTACTACTCTGTTGTTAACAGAGGCGGATTTAGACCTCATGGGGCTCTAATCAAGGCACTGATTTGGGGCCCACCTTCCTCAAACAATCCCCCCTAGTCAGTCAGTGTATACTAACAATTCCCCCATGACAGCTTGCCCACACTTCCACCCCATACAAGGTGACAAATTGCTGCCCTGCTGATTGCTTGCACAGAACCCCTCTTTACCCCGAGACCAAGTGACAGCTCCCCCTGTGCTTAGACAGCTGCTCAGCTGCAGATTCCAGGACGGTTTTTACCAGTTCCCAGTCAGCACAATCTTATTCACATTACACCACATGTAGTGCCCCTGATTCATATTACACCACATACGGTAGTAGCATCCCTTAGTCACATTATGACACACAGTAGTGCCCTTTATTCAGGTTACACTACACATTAGTACCCCTTATACACGTTACGCCACACAGTAGTTCCCCTTATACACGTTACGCCACACAGTAGTTCCCCTTATACACTACACATAGTAGAAGTGCCCTTTGCACACACATAATGTCCAAAGTAGTAGAGCCCCTTATACACATAATGACCAAAGCAGTAGAGCCACTTATAAACATAATGCCCACAGTAGTTGTGCTGCTTACATGCTTACAGTGGTTATGCCCCTTACACACACACACACACACACACACACACACACACACACACACACACACACACACACACACACACACACAGTACCCACTGTGGTTGCGCCGCTTATACACATAATGCCCAAAGTAGTTGTTCCCCTTACCCCTGCCTTTGGAGCCTGAAGGACGCTGGCCACCAAGGAAAGGAGCATGGAGAGCAGCTGCCCGCCAGTGTAACAGGAGGCGCCAGGATCGGGAGGCAGGACAGGAGGTGTTGGGAACGGATAGGAGGCCGCCATTGAAAGTAGACATCGCTGGACAGTCTGACTCTGCTCCTCACTACAGAGTGTTCAAAGTTAAAACAAACTACAGCTCTTGACAGCCATTGATGCTGAGAGCTGTGGCTTGTTTTGAGTTTGAACGATCAATGTAGTGCGGAGCAGTGCCAGACTGTCCAACACAAGTAACAGTGCCTCCTCACAGATTTAGGGGAACATTTACTAAGCGGTGATAAGAGCGGAGAAGTGAGCCAGTGGAGAAAGTTCCCCATCAACCAATCAGCAGCTCTATCATTTTATAGTATGCAAATTATAGATGTTACTTCAGTGCTGTTTGGTTCTAATGGGCACTTCTCCACTGGCTCACTTCTCAGCTCATATCACTGCTTAGTAAATGTACCCCTAAGCTCTGTTGGTAACCTCGGGGACCCGCTGGGCCCTAAGCGACTGCTTTGGTCACATAGCAGTAAGTATGCTACTGGTTGTTAATTGTACCTATGTTGTAAACTAATGAACTAATGTGAAGTTAGAGAAGTCTTCTGTAAAAACCAAGAAAAGAGGTTTTAATGGGAAACTTTCCTCTCTGAGGTGAAAAAGGATCTGAAATAAAGAGTTAATAGATCTAGATAGCTCACTCACCTAACACATCTCAATGGCATAGACCTGTGAAAAACCTAATACTACAATTGTATCAGTATACAACATAACACCAATCTTTTGTCAATAGTTTCTTATGTTCCTTATATATACTTCTTGCACACCCCTAGTTACGGCCCTGGCGGCATGGTTACACCTCCCCGCCATGTCCCTAGACTGGCCCTGTTACTTTGTACATACCCCCCCCCCCCCCAATCCCCCTTTTGGCTCACCTGTGTGCACTGGGAATATTGTATACAGCAATATGAAAGCGCATACAGTATATGGAACATTGCTAATAAGCATAACAGGAGACCTCATGAGGACACTACTTGTGCACTAAGGGATATACTGTATATATTAAAGTGCGGGTTTATAGAAGTGGATATACTACACATAAGAACCAATCAGATTCTACTTCTCTATTATCTACCACCTTCTAGAATATAATAGCTAGAATATCCCATTCTATAAACCCACACTTTAGTAAATATACGCCTAAGACTCTTGCTCCATGACAGACATCAGACACATACAGAATGTGTTCATGAGTGGCTTATATCATATTTCTTCATAGCAAGGGTCTGTGGATTTTCAGGACAGCAATAATATGTACAAGACAGAATTCTGGTAGGATTAAATTCAAAACAAATGCAGGGAAAATTATTCCTGGCAGATGATCTCACTACAGATAATGTAATTTAAGTAACACATGGTAAAGCTAAATCACAAATAGAATGTACAGGAAAACAGGAGAGCTACAATTTCCACAGAAAAAGTGATATAAATCAATAACATGCAGTATGTATGTAGACATGTGCCGAGCAATGGTTAGACAGGGGGCTGGGATGAAGTGTGACAAACAGATAGGATAAAGCAGATGCACAAAGCGTAACTATTGCATTACTTATGACAATCCTGTTTAAGTGCCTAATTCAGATCTGATCGCTAGCAGGCGATTTTTGCACTGCTGCGAACAGGTAGTCGGCGCCTTAAGAGGAGTATATTTAAGCTGTGCAAGTGTGCGAACGCATGTGTAGCAGAGCTGTACAAACAGATCTTGTGCAGCCCAGGACTTACTCAGCTGCTGTGATCACATCAGCCTGTCCGGGACCGGAATTGACGTCAGGAACCCTCCCTGCAAACGCATAGACACTAGAGATGAGCGCCTGAAATTTTTCGGGTTTTGTGTTTTGGTTTTGGGTTCGGTTCCGCGGCCGTGTTTTGGGTTCGACCGCGTTTTGGCAAAACCTCACCGAATTTTTTTTGTCGGATTCGGGTGTGTTTTGGATTCGGGTGGTTTTTTCAAAAAACCCTAAAAAACATCTTAAAACATTGAATTTGGGGGTCATTTTGATCCCATAGTATTATTAACCTCAATAACCATAATTAACACTCATTTTCAGTCTATTCTGAACACCTTACACCTCACAATATTATTTTTAGTCCTAAAATTTGCACCGAGGTCGCTGGATGACTAAGCTCAGCGACCCTAGTGGCCGACACAAACACCGGGCCCATCTAGGAGTGGCACTGCAGTGTCACGCAGGATGTCCCTTCCAAAAAACCCTCCCCAAACAGCACATGACGCAAAGAAAAAAAGAGGCGCAATGAGGTAGCTGTGTGAGTAAGATTAGCGACCCTAGTGGCCGACACAAACACCGGGCCCATCTAGGAGTGGCACTGCAGTGTCACGCAGGATGTCCCTTCCAAAAAACCCTCCCCAAACAGCACATGACGCAAAGAAAAAAAGAGGCGCAATGAGGTAGCTGACTGTGTGAGAAAGATAAGCGACCCTAGTGGCCGACACAAACACCGGGCCCATCTAGGAGTGGCACTGCAGTGTCACGCAGGATGTCCCTTCCAAAAAACCCTCCCCAAACAGCACATGACGCAAAGAAAAAAAGAGGCGCAATGAGGTAGCTGTGTGAGTAAGATTAGCGACCCTAGTGGCCGACACAAACACCTGGCCCATCTAGGAGTGGCACTGCAGTGTCACGCAGGATGTCCCTTCCAAAAAACCCTCCCCAAACAGCACATGACGCAAAGAAAAAAAGAGGCGCAATGAGGTAGCTGACTGTGTGAGAAAGATAAGCGACCCTAGTGGCCGACACAAACACCGGGCCCATCTAGGAGTGGCACTGCAGTGTCACGCAGGATGTCCCTTCCAAAAAACCCTCCCCAAACAGCACATGACGCAAAGAAAAAAAGAGGCGCAATGAGGTAGCTGACTGTGTGAGAAAGATAAGCGACCCTAGTGGCCGACACAAACACCGGGCCCATCTAGGAGTGGCACTGCAGTGTCACGCAGGATGTCCCTTCCAAAAAACCCTCCCCAAACAGCACATGACGCAAAGAAAAATAAAAGAAAAAAGAGGTGCAAGATGGAATTGTCCTTGGGCCCTTCCCACCCACCCTTATGTTGTATAAACAAAACAGGACATGCACACTTTAACCAACCCATCATTTCAGTGACAGGGTCTGCCACACGACTGTGACTGAAATGACGTGTTGGTTTGGACCCCCACCAAAAAAGAAGCAATTAATCTCTCCTTGCACAAACTGGCTCTACAGAGGCAAGATGTCCACCTCATCTTCATCCTCCGATATATCACCGTGTACATCCCCCTCCTCACAGATTATCAATTCGTCCCCACTGGAATCCACCATGTCAGCTCCCTGTGTACTTTGTGGAGGCAATTGCTGCTGGTCAATGTCTCCGAGGAGGAATTGATTATAATTCATTTTAATGAACATCATCTTCTCCACATTTTCTGGATGTAACCTCGTACGCCGATTGCTGACAAGGTGAGCGGCGGCACTAAACACTCTTTCGGAGTACACACTTGTGGGAGGGCAACTTAGGTAGAATAAAGCCAGTTTGTGCAAGGGCCTCCAAATTGCCTCTTTTTCCTGCCAGTATAAGTACGGACTGTGTGACGTGCCTACTTGGATGCGGTCACTCATATAATCCTCCACCATTCTATCAATGGTGAGAGAATCATATGCAGTGACAGTAGACGACATGTCCGTAATGGTTGTCAGGTCCTTCAGTCCGGACCAGATGTCAGCATCAGCAGTCGCTCCAGACTGCCCTGCATCACCGCCAGCGGGTGGGCTCGGAATTCGGATTTGGGATTTCGAAGAATGCACAGTTCTTTGCTGTGCTGCTTTTGCCAGCTTGAGTCTTTTCATTTTTCTAGCGAGAGGCTGAGTGCTTCCATCCTCATGTGAAGCTGAACCACTAGCCATGAACATAGGCCAGGGCCTCAGCCGTTCCTTGCCACTCCGTGTGGTAAATGGCATATTGGCAAGTTTACGCTTCTCCTCCGACAATTTTATTTTAGGTTTTGGAGTCCTTTTTTTTCTGATATTTGGTGTTTTGGATTTGACATGCTCTGTACTATGACATTGGGCATCGGCCTTGGCAGACGACGTTGCTGGCATTTCATCGTCTCGGCCATGACTAGTGGCAGCAGCTTCAGCACGAGGTGGAAGTGGATCTTGATCTTTCCCTAATTTTGGAACCTCAACTTTTTTGTTCTCCATATTTTATAGGCAGAACTAAAAGGCACCTCAGGTAAACAATGGAGATGGATGGATTGGATACTAGTATACAATTATGGACGGACTGCCACGGTTAGGTGGTATAAAAAAACCACGGTTAGGTGGTATATAATACAATTATGGATGGACGGACTGCCTGCCGAGTTCCGACACAGAGGTAGCCACAGCCGTGAACTACCGCACTGTACACTGGTTGATAAAGAGATAGTAGTATACTCGTAACAACTAGTATGACACTATGGCGACGGTATAAAGAATGAAAAAAAAACCACGGTTAGGTGGTATATATTATAATAATAATACAATTATGGATGGACGGACTGCCTGCCGACTGCCGACACAGAGGTAGCCACAGCCGTGAACTACCGCACTGTACACTGGTTGATAAAGAGATAGTAGTATACTCGTAACAACTAGTATGACACTATGACGACGGTATAAAGAATGAAAAAAAAACCACGGTTAGGTGGTATATATTATAATAATAATACAATTATGGATGGACGGACTGCCTGCCGACTGCCGACACAGAGGTAGCCACAGCCGTGAACTACCGCACTGTACACTGGTTGATAAAGAGATAGTAGTATACTCGTAACAACTAGTATGACACTATGACGACGGTATAAAGAATGAAAAAAAAACCACGGTTAGGTGGTATATATTATAATAATAATACAATTATGGATGGACGGACTGCCTGCCGACTGCCGACACAGAGGTAGCCACAGCCGTGAACTACCGCACTGTACACTGGTTGATAAAGAGATAGTAGTATACTCGTAACAACTAGTATGACACTATGACGACGGTATAAAGAATGAAAAAAAAACCACGGTTAGGTGGTATATATTATAATAATAATACAATTATGGATGGACGGACTGCCTGCCGACTGCCGACACAGAGGTAGCCACAGCCGTGAACTACCGCACTGTACACTGGTTGATAAAGAGATAGTAGTATACTCGTAACAACTAGTATGACACTATGACGACGGTATAAAGAATGAAAAAAAAACCACGGTTAGGTGGTATATATTATAATAATAATACAATTATGGATGGACGGACTGCCTGCCGACTGCCGACACAGAGGTAGCCACAGCCGTGAACTACCGCACTGTACACTGGTTGATAAAGAGATAGTAGTATACTCGTAACAACTAGTATGACACTATGACGACGGTATAAAGAATGAAAAAAAAACCACGGTTAGGTGGTATATATTATAATAATAATACAATTATGGATGGACGGACTGCCTGCCGACTGCCGACACAGAGGTAGCCACAGCCGTGAACTACCGCACTGTACACTGGTTGATAAAGAGATAGTAGTATACTCGTAACAACTAGTATGACACTATGACGACGGTATAAAGAATGAAAAAAAAACCACGGTTAGGTGGTATATATTATAATAATAATACAATTATGGATGGACGGACTGCCTGCCGACTGCCGACACAGAGGTAGCCACAGCCGTGAACTACCGCACTGTACACTGGTTGATAAAGAGATAGTAGTATACTCGTAACAACTAGTATGACACTATGACGACGGTATAAAGAATGAAAAAAAAACCACGGTTAGGTGGTATATATTATAATAATAATACAATTATGGATGGACGGACTGCCTGCCGACTGCCAACACAGAGGTAGCCACAGCCGTGAACTACCGCACTGTACACTGGTTGATAAAGAGATAGTAGTATACTCGTAACAACTAGTATGACACTATGACGACGGTATAAAGAAAGAAAAAAAAATACCACAGTTAGGTGGTATATATTATAATAATAATACAATTATGGATGGACGGACTGCCTGCCGACTGCCGACACAGAGGTAGCCACAGCCGTGAACTACCGCACTGTACACTGGTTGATAAAGAGATAGTAGTATACTCGTAACAACTAGTATGACACTATGACGGTATAAAGAATGAAAAAAAAACCACGGTTAGGTGGTATATATTATAATAATAATACAATTATGGATGGACGGACTGCCTGCCGACTGCCGACACAGAGGTAGCCACAGCCGTGAACTACCGCACTGTACACTGGTTGATAAAGAGATAGTAGTATACTCGTAACAACTAGTATGACACTATGACGACGGTATAAAGAAAGAAAAAAAAATACCACGGTTAGGTGGTATATATTGTAATACAATTATGGATGGACGGACTGCCTGCCGAGTTCCGACTGCCGACACAGAGGTAGCCACAGCCGTGAACTACCGCACTGTACTGTGTCTGCTGCTAATATAGACTGGTTGATAAAGAGATAGTATACAATACATACAACAATATACTACTATACTGGTGGTCAGGCACTGGTCACCACTAGTCACACTGGCAGTGGCACTCCTGCAGCAAAAGTGTGCACTGTTTAATTTTAAATTAATATAATATTATGTACTCCTGGGGGCTCCTGCTATAACAACCTGCAGTGCTCCCCAGTCTCCCCCACAATTATTATAAGCTTTGCCTTTTATACATTGATGTGCAGCACACTGGGCTGAGCTGAGTGCACACAGACTGAGTCACACTGTGTGACTGGCTGCTGCTGTGTATCGTTTTTTTTCAGGCAGAGAACGGATATAGCAGAGAACGGATATATTATATTAAAATAAATAAAAGTTAACTAACAACAACTGCACTGGTCACTGTGGTAAACTCTGTCTGACTCTGCACAATCTCTCTCTCTCTTCTAATCTAATTTCTAATGGAGAGGACGCCAGCCACGTCCTCTCCCTATCAATCTCAATGCACGTGTGAAAATGGCGGCGACGCGCGGCTCCTTATATAGAATCCGAGTCTCGCGAGAATCCGACAGCGTCATGATGACGTTCGGGCGCGCTCGGGTTAACCGAGCAAGGCGGGAGGATCCGAGTCTGCTCGGACCCGTGAAAAAAACATGAAGTTCGTGCGGGTTCGGTTTCAGAGAAACCGAACCCGCTCATCTCTAATAGACACGCCTGTGTTTTTCCAGACACTCCCTGAAAATGGTCAGTTGCCACCCACAAATGCCTTCTTCCTGTCAATCTCTTTGCAAACACCCGTTCGAATGGATCCTTCACATAAACCCATCGCTGAGCGGCGATCCGCTTTGTACCCGTGCAATGC
Organism: Pseudophryne corroboree; assembly: GCF_028390025.1. Taxonomy (NCBI): domain Eukaryota; kingdom Metazoa; phylum Chordata; class Amphibia; order Anura; family Myobatrachidae; genus Pseudophryne; species Pseudophryne corroboree. The sequence continues at coordinate 137,198,001 of NC_086447.1, forward strand.
GACCTTATCGCCCGCTGTACGAAAACGCAGCCTAGCGATCAGGTCTGAATTACCCCCAAAGAACAGAACTTACAGAAGTGTAAATAATTTCAAAGATCTAAGAGCAGGGACACCACGGGGAGCATAGATGATGCAAGTACAGAAACCTATCTCCATTTAGAAAGTTACATTTTATATTATTTAACTGAAAAATGAGGGTTGTTTTAAAAAAAATTGGCAATAAAGTTTTGCTCAAATAAATGTCACAAACACCAGAACGATCTTTATGAAAAGTAAAGAAAATATTATATAGTAGAGAAAAATTATAGGCACCACCTACAGTCTGGTATTTTCAAAGCTTTTTGACTGGAAACAGTGTAAGCCGCAGCAGCTGCAAACTTCATTGGATGAGTTAACAGTACAAGTGGCCAGAGGGGAATAGGGGAAGGAGGCAGATGTGACAAGGGGAGAGTGGAAAAGACGTGTCACATACGCCCTACTCGCTTTCCCCTTGTCACTCATGTCCCCCCACCATTCTTGTCACATACTGTATAAGGGTGCTGAAGTACTATTCTTGCAAAGAAGTACTGAGCTTCCACATAAGCCCGCAACATTCAACAAAGGCCCCTGTCCCAGTGTTCTCTTGTATATTGCATTACTGTTAACTGCAGAGGCGGATTTGGGAGTCAGTCCGCCCCTTGGCACCATAACATTGACCGCCCCCCCTGCAGACAGCATCAGCCACATGCTGTAAACTGGAAGGGGGGATGGCCTATGATCCGCAACTTCCCCCCACCCATGGCCTTTGATCCCCCCACCCGCAACCACAACCCGCAAACCCCCCCAATCTGCTGCTAGGCCAATAAATAAGGTATGCAAATGGACCTGTACACACACTTTCTGATAACTGTTCACAGTATCAGTTTTAACTGCAGTTGTTAGTATGCTGGCAAGAACACATTATTGAAGGCTCTTCAAAACATGATGGTGAAGAACAGTCTACAGCAATGGTTTCCAAGCCACGGGGCACTTGCAGGGGTGCATCTGGTTGATGGTCCAGGAATATAGGCAAAACCAGTTATTTTGGATGACAATTACAAAATATGTGGATAAACAGAAACACAGCCCTGTCCACCTGACTGACCCTAAGGATTACAGGAAGCACAATTTACTTAATTCCATCATTTTTTTCTGAATTTCTCAATAATAAAACTTTGGCCTACAGGTGCCGATACTCTATGGCTCCGTGATTCAAGAAACGTTTGGACCACTGCTGTATGGGTTTAACCCCATATTTACCAAGTGTTGCATCTAAGGTGGTTACAAAAAGGGAAATGTTTTTAAATTGTTTTACTATCAATTGGAAGATTTCAGGTAACAGATACAAGAAAAAAATAGTTGACATCTCCTTTAAATGGAAAGTGTATTTACTTGTGATGATTATAATGATAACAAATTGGAACCATGGTAGTTGTAAGGACAAAATGAAATGTGAGGAACACAGACCGCACTGCAGAATATGGAAGTATATAGAATATTTTTTTTAAAACTCTGGAAAGCAGAAAAGTGATGTTACCTATAGCAACCAATGATATATTTGCATATAGTTTCTAAAATACACTGGAAAAATTAGTTACAATCTACAATACTATAGGAAATCAGTGTAATAGCCCACACACACACACACACACACACACACACACACACACACACACACACACACACACACACACACACACACACACACACACACACACACACACACACACACACACACACACACACACACACACACACACACACACACACACACTACACACCTGTAATAGTTCTCACCTGCCCACTACTGGCAGCTGTGGCAAATCATGCAGGTAGAGCAGCAGCAGTCTCCTCTCTCTTCCTGCATATGATGTGCCTCTCCTACTGTGCTGCTATACTGCGCCCATTGGTAGTGGGAATGGGAGAAGTGTTATGGTAGTGTGATCGCACTGATCACCCCCCATTCCTGGATCCACCACTGGGTATATGAGGGGAGCACTTTCGAAGGCCAAGTATAGTAACACGTGGACCTGGGAGACAGATGAATACAGTATATGCTTTAAAAAATCATTAATGTGTGGTCTGTGGAAGGTGTATGAAGATCACAGTCACCAGCACTAGTGAGCCAATTGCGAGTCACTATGTGACAATGTTGGTGTTATCATCACTTGGGTATAGATTACACTTTAAGTGAGTGAATTTAAGCAATTTATTTTTTACATTGTGTTGCGTATGAGAGTTAGAAAGTTGTTTTCTCTGTATTAGGAAGGTTTTTGCAGTTTAATAGTGAATGCTATTGCTGCATACAAAATAAATTGTGCGCATGCAGGGTATAGGTGTGTGTCACATAAACCTGATGCATATGCTACTGCAGCCCACTGGGAGCTCTGTATATGGGTTAAATTATATTATTTTTACTTGCGCTTTTGTCTCTTACAATAATAAGCTCTTACAATAATTGACACTAATTTTTTTACCAACTCCGCATCAGCCAATAGTGTGTATTATACTATGCATTGTTTTAATAGTGTAATAAAAATGAAATGTAATAAACAATAAATGTAACATATTAATAGTATTTCCATTGCTTTATTTTCCTATTCAATTTAATATTTATTTGCATGAGAGTCATGTTTGATGTTGTGTAATCTTATGCACAGCCCCGGGTTATGAATACACTGTCCTCAGGCGATGGAATTTTATATGGCGGATTTCTCGTATGCTTGGGTATGAGCTCGCATAAGTGTGCTTAGGTAATTGTATATATTTTCCGCACATAAATATACAGTATATGGAGGAGGGGATTACATAGGCCTTTTATCACGAGCAACCCCCCAGGCTAATATGCAAAGTGGTAGTGAGGAAGTTCCTGAGGATGCAGAGCCAGAAATCCTGCATCTGCCTTCTAGTAAGTGTTTGGGCTGCTTTATATCTACATTTGCTTTGTGCTATTTTTGTTTTTTTGATATATGATTTGTTTAGCAGGTCCGGAGCAATAATCCATACATCAAATGTCAGCGGTATTCCACTAATATCATGCAAGCCTGAAAGCCTGTCCCATTCCTAATAAAGAAACCCTCATAGAGTTTTGCATTTAAATGCTCCCACACCTGCTCCAATTCACACACCACAGATTGCTTTTCCACCCCACTTTTCCAAATAAACTCTCGGCTGCAATGCATAATTTGCTAATCTGCAGCTGATATCACGCTGGGTGCTGTACAGCACGATCCCATCAGGGTTATCACTATTTTCCACTCCTTTGAGCTCTAATAAGCCACTTGCCTGATGTACAGCAGGGTGTTGTATTAAAAAGGCAATTAATACATAGTAAAACAGATGATATAGCATCAAGTATATATCATGATAGACCAACTAAAAGCATAGTTGTTCATCTCCACTGCACAAGGGCAGTGTAACCTTTACACATCCAGCCATCAATTAGCAGAATATTGCTAGATGGTTAATGCAATGTATACGAGTTATAGACTGGTAATATCAAGGTAGGATTGATGGAAGAAAGTCATTTTTGCTGCAAGCTATTTAATTTAATGACATTTCTAGGAATTACTATTTTCCATCCATATTATGTCATGGACCATATGTTCCACTCATAGAATTCAGTGGATTTGGCAGATATTCCTTCTAGAAACTGTTCTTCAAACAAATGTTTTCTCAGCTCCGAAACTCTCTGAATGCACCTCTAATAACATCAATGAATAGACGGTGCCCACTTAACTTCGGGCCTGATTAAGAGGTGGACGCAATGCCAATGTTTGCACAATTTTTTTTAAATAGCACATGCGTCAGAGTCACATTGCGCACGCATGGCAATTGATTAGCAATAGCTGACGCAGATAGGGTTTATACACCAAGTGAGTGACAGGTTAGTGACATACTTACCTACGTTTTGATATCTCCTATTTGGGAGAAGTCTAGAGAGGAGATGCTTCTGCACACTTTCGGGGCCAGGGCCGAGCGCTCACGTGGTTAGACCCTGTCGTCAACATGGGAAAAAAATTCACGGGTCTGCGACTAGGGGTGGGGCTAAAATTATTCCATTTGCATAATTTAGCCCCACCCCTTCCATACGGCACAGGAATTCCCCTGTTAATCTCCCCATCCTGTCCACGTCACTTGGAAGTGGGTGGGATGCGAGAGAGTTGCCTACTTTTCTGGGGGTGCGGGGAATTACCTGAAAAAATCAGGAGTCTCCTGCAACTTCCGGGAGAGTAGGCAAGTATGGGTAGTGACTGCTCGTGGGACATATTGCAGTGGTGGCTGCAAAAGTACAGGCATGTAGAGTGCAAGCATTTCAGGGTTGTGTTTGAGCCTGTGACAGTGAATTTGTACACAGTTGTAAAGGACATTCTGAGCAACTATAGTGTTGGTCAGTGGTCCGATGGCGCGACAGATGTGCGGCCGATTATACGTCTTTGTACGCAAGAGGTGAATCAGAGTCGCCTTCAGTGGCTGTATCTGTACAAATACCTGTGACAGCATCTTTGGCATATTTTTACAGATCCGCTGCATGTGAAAACTCAGTTGCAAATATAACTGTCTCCACCTCTGAATAATGTCCCTCATTCAGCATGGATGCAAAAGCGCAAATCGGCTGATTATTGGCAGACTGCACACTCTCAGGCTCAGCGAGATGAGTTGACAGACAGGAAGTGACCATTTGTGGGCGGCAACATGGCATTTGTGGGGAGTGGTTGGGAAAACGTAGGCATGTCATGGCCGTTTCCGGGCGTATATCTGACGTCATCTGCATTGTCTTGCGATTAAAAACACAGAGCCGGTATGACTGCATCCGCATTATTCTGAGTAGGCATGGGTCAACCACAACTGTCGATGGTACTTGGTTTACTGCAGATGTATGCACAGAGTTGCGATCGTATCAGTGGGCGTCTTTTACCATTTTAGGGCGACTCTTCACATGTGATTTTTAGCAGTAGAGTTTTGAGAGAATCACAATTTCAGTCTCAATAGCGATCCAACCTGAATCTGCCCCAGTGCCCTTTATGCTGTGTTACATGATTATAACCCCAGGCTTTACAATTGCATAAAGGCTAAAGGATTAGATTTATGATTCCAGCAATTGTTTCTTAAATCAAATCAGCAATTTATTATATTACAAGTTCCACATAAGCGGCTTTCCGAGCATTGGATATTTATGTGCCAAAGGTATATTTGCCTGTAATATTTTCATTTTGGGAATGGTTAATAAATAACGTTATCTGTGATATATCATTCATAAAACATGTATCTTATTAAGATTTTATAGTATATGAGGTCTGCATGCTGCATAATATAGAGAACAAAGGGAAGATATTTAGACAACAGCCACTCAGTGAAGCTCACCTGCAAAACCCATTGTGACAAATGAACTCATGTATCAGTGCTAATGAATGGCCATTATTAGGGAATAAACACATTTTATGGTTTTGGAAAGACAGCAATGCGCCCGTTTAGATGCACTTTAGATGAAACGTGCAGGATCAGTAAGATTGAGATATAAATGTATGATGTACAGTATTTCAATGATTGGGAAGGGGTGGTACAGTATATGGATTTTATCTCTGATTTTTGGGGCCTGCTTCAGGCTATTTTGAACACACAAACCTCATTGGACATTGTGGATGATGGTAAGATCATAAAGTCCCAAGAGTCAGACTCAAGTAGAAAGATCCTGCTTGGACTGCCGGGGTTGTTGCTCTATTGAAGGATAGAAGGAATGCAGATAAGTAACATTTTACCTATTTAACATATTTCAACCTGAAGTACTTTGGATGTAGGGCCTAGATCAGACCTAGTCTCTGCAGCAGCAGGCTGAAGACCTGTGCTGTGCAGAGGTGCCAAGAGGAGCAGGTACTATTTACCTGGGCCCAGGCCTGGTGGAGGGGCCCAGCAGGGGCCCAAGTCCCCCCTTGCCTGGCAACAGCAGCTCTTCTTCTCAGCCCAGCATACGCTGCTGTGTGAGGCCAAGGAGGTGCTTAGAGTACTATTTTCTCAATATATTTTTTAAGGGTGAAGGGCCACGCCTTCTGTGGTTAGGCCATGCCCCCTGGAAAGAACCTGGGCCCAACCAGGCTCTCCACCGCCCTGGTGTTGTGTGCGCATGCGCAGCAGCCGCAATGCGCGTGCGCACACTGTGAGATGATTGACAGGCATTGGCGGTCGCTGGGTTCATCTGGGGCAGCGTTTTCAGGGCACAGTCCAGACAATGCAGGAGTGTCTGGACCATTTGCGGGGCGGGCCGCGGCTTCCCTAATGCTTTTTACTTTTGGTAAATACATGAAATAGAACAAGATATATTTGGAAACACTCGGCTAAAAGCAATGGCCCCCAACACTAGTAATATGGTGACATTGGAAATAATGGCCTCCTCTTTCTGGCTGGCTGCATTGTCCTATGGTGGGGTAAGTTGGGGGGGCGGACGATGTCACCACTGCTCTTATAGCAGGGCAGTGTGTGAATAGATGCTATGTGGGGTGCACGGCATCTACTCTTAGTTCAGGGAGAGTCTAGGGGACAAGCCAGAATATCAGAGAGTGCTATGCATCTCCTACAGTGATCCAAATGGGCGGTGCTGCAAGGCCATGCCCCTTCTATATGAGAATCCGCCCCCTGTTTATGATGATCCGCCTTTTTTGGGCACAGGGTTCTAATTCTGCTATGCATAATGTTGGGATGTATGCATCTGTTGTGCTAGCATAAAAAAATGTGTTAAAAAACACACACAAAGTTAATGCTAGTGGATATGTGGCCTACAGTAAAAATGTTTTTGAACATTTCTCCAATTATAATAGTTTCACAGATACACAGTTTATTGGTGTAGCTCATGCTGTTGTAATGTAAATTCCGGGGTCATAACTAGGGGTGGGGAGCGGTGCAGCCGCCCAGCACACATAGCCTAAGGTAGAACTACCTCAGAGCTCCCCAGAGCATCACAAGGATGATGTGGCCAGTCAGCTACTTACTGGCAGAAACACCCGCAGTGCCCTTAGGAGTCTCCGGGCAGTTAGCAACATCCTTCTCCCAGCAAGGGGGCAGGGTTGGCACAGGGCGGCAAATCACCCTGCTACGACCTTGGTAAAGTCTTGTACCGTGTTAAATATTTTTCAGTGCAGCACATTCCAGTTTTCATTCATTTAGCAGCTTTTACTCTCCCTGATATGACTGACCCTCATTGTGTGGTTGTCCCTTAAAAAATCATTGAGGCCCCACTGTAGCTGCAGTTGGAAAAAGCTGTCCAATCCCATTATGAGGTCGAGACAGCAGGCTTCACCTATTCCTCCGTTTCGACAAACCACCTATATTGCTGGCTTTCCTGGCATAAGTATAGGTCATATAACCCAGTGTGATTAATCTCCCCCTCCATTTGCTTGCGATATCTCTTTATAGGCCTCTGTTAAGGTGGGTACACACTAGTAGATATATCTGCAGATCAATTGATCTGCAGATATATCTATGTACGGATCGGGCAGTGTGCTGTGCATACACACTGCCCGATCCGTCGGGGGACTGACGTCATGAACTGGGCGGGCGCTCGCCCAGTTCACCTGTCAATCACCGCCGGCCGCCGCAGCATGTGTACAGGCGGTCGGACGACCGCCCCGTACACACACAGCGACGTGCCAATATATCGTTAGATATATTGGCCGTCGGCTGTGCTGCGCAGCCGACGCGATACGTCTGTGAACGACGGAGTTCACAGACGTATCGCCCGTACACACGGGCCGATGGTCCCACGATGTATCGGCCGTTCAAGAGAACGGCCGATATATCGACCAGTGTGTACGGGCCTTTAGGCTGGCATTGTACACTGAACTTATTTTATTGACGAACATGAAGATCCAGTATTTCAATATGTATATATGAATTCTGTACAAAATTGTGTTGACAGACTACAATGTAACCTTGTCAATACCAGAATTGTATCCACCTGTTCTCCCCCCCCCCCCAATTCCCCCCCTACTCTCTTCCATTTTTTTCCTCTTTCTCTGTATCTCCCCCCTATTCCCACATATGTTATAAACTCTTCAATAAAAATCTAATATTAAAAAAAAACAAAAAACAATCTTTGAGGAACAATAAGAAAGGAATAGGAAAGAGGGACAAGGTATTTAGTATCACATACTCAGCTAAAACCCGGACTGGATTCCATCAGACCTATTGCTGCTCCAATCCTGCCATTCCACATTAACTTCATGTGGAATCATGCTGTCCTTGCCACACTGTGTGGAGGTTGTATGGTGTGTGTGTGTGTGTGTGTGTGTGTGTGTGTGTGTGTGTGTGTGTGTGTGTGTGTGTGTGTGTGTGTGTGTGTGTGTGTGTGTGTGTGTGTGTGTGTGTGTGTGTGTGTGTTAGGGAATATTAGGCAGTGTAATTTGATTTATACTATTCAAAATAATAATAATAATAATAATAATAATAATCATCATCATCTCAGTATAGCTATAATATAACTGTGTTGTATTGTAAGTGTTCTTTCAGAAAATTTGTAATAAAACCGTACAAAAGTATAACCCAAGAATTGTACAAACTACACAAAATAAGTGTCACATCTTAAGAAACAAGTAAATTATATCTAGAGAGAAAATGTAACTACCCGAGATAGTACAGGATGACAGTTGCCAGTTTTCTTCTTGGACAAACAGCTGAAACCACTAGAGGGCAGTATTTTTCCATTGAAACTACAGCATCAGCTGTGATTTAATAATGGAGAAAAAACTGTTTCCTATTTGAAAATAGTTCAAAGTAAGGCTTGTACAATTTGTTGGCATGGGCGACTGCACTTCTAAGGATATGATAATATCTTTGGTTTAAGCTAACCTTACCAGCTGCTATTATTGTTGATGTGAATCTAACCATCTAACTATAGGAAAGCAAAAAAACAACAACAATAAAGTCATGCTATATACAGTACATACAGCACTGGATCCTGGCATATTTAACCTCTCTTAACAGATTCAAAAATGTATTTAAGCATGTGTAACTTCAGAGTGGGCCACAAAGACCCATCTACATGTGTCAATGCGTTAATACTTGCCATCATTTATTTGGGGAAATTGAAATAGATAGCACTGAGATTGCAGGGAAATACATTTGCCACAAAAAAATCAAAACACATCCAAGAAGTTTAACAGTAGAAACAAAATATACTTTGGTATAGAAAACTAAAGAATAAATAAAATATATGTTGAACAAAAACTAATAGTTTCTTATAAATTTTATGATTAATATAATTTTTACTATCCTTATTTGCAACCAAACAAGACCTGTCTATTTAAGCATGATTAAAAACTATGATTTGCTGAGCTGCAATGTTACTCCTGGAAAACTGGGTGTGGCTTCACAACAAGGAGGCCTGAAAGGGAATTCTGTATCCAGGGGTGCCGGGCATTTAAAAATATCTAAAAAGAAAGTGTCTGTAAAGCACGGGGGGCACCGGGTCAGCAGCAGGGGGAGGCAGGGACGGCTGTTGGGAGGGGTGGCGGGTGTGATCACTCATCCCCCTGCACATCAATCAGGGAGATAGGACACTGCTGCCACTGCCTCTCTCCCCAGCACAGCACAGCTCAGTAGAGAGGATGCTGCTGCAGCAGTGTCCTCTCTTTCCCGGGTCGATGCCGGTGCAGTCTACATTGAGCAGGTGGGGGGGCAGCAGGACCCAGGCCACTCCTACAAGCCTGGGTCCAGGTAAATAGTACCCACTCCCCCACCTCTTGGCACCACTGGCCATATCTTTATAACTGGGAGAGGGTGATGCATTGGAGAGGCAGAAGGTGACAGGAGAGAGAGGGTGTATGGTAATAAAGATTATCAAAGTTTGGACTGTGAGGACTTAAAAAAAAAACACACTGAAAAAGCCAAATCTAAGTATTTCAAATGTGGCACCGGCTTGCGAACCAATCAGAGCTTGAGGTCTGGCAACTATTCAGGAGCCGCCACTTCTGATTGGCTGCCGGTATAATAACATAAACATCTTCTTTGTTTATTGTAATCCTTTTTATAGCTAACACTCAGCAGCATTGTAGACATCCCTGGAGCTGCAGGGAGATGAAAGATGAGGCAGCAACAGCTCTGCTTCGGTTCTACAGTCAGACACTGCTTTGCAGAGCTGGGGCCATGGAAACACCACAGGCAGCAAAGCTGCACAGAAAAGGAACTAATAGAGGAATGCCTCTGAGTGTGGGGGCGGGCCTTGTGCACTGATAGACACTTGGATGTGTCATGTGACCAGGAAGTGCACTGTAGTAGGAGCTCACTCAGCAGCAGCAAGAGAAGACACGGGGATGCAGGTAGGAGCAGTGGCGTAACTACCACCCCCACAGCCACTGCGGAGGCTTGGAAGCGCAGGGTTGCAGGGGCGCTGGCCCGCCACTGATTCAGAGCAGATTGACATGTGGACTAGCCGTCCGCATGTCAATCTGCTAAATGTCCCTCTCAAAATGGCCACCGTCATGAAGGAGACATGCTAGAGGTCATACTTGACCTCTAGCATCTAGGAAGTGCTGGGACCCGCGGGAGCATATAGCGCTGGCCACGGCATCCTGCCACCCTGCAGTGGCGGATTGGGAGCAGGAGCCGCGGTAATGTTCTGTGGGGGTAATTCAAACCTGATCGTAGCAGCACATTTGCTAGCAGTTGGGAAAAACCATGTGCACTGCAGGTGTGGCAGATATAACATTTGCAGAGAGAATTAGATTTGGGTGGGTTATTTTGTTTCTGTGCGGAGTAAATACTCCATGCTTTATTTTTACACTGTTTGAACACACCCCACCCAAATCTAACTCTCTCTGCAGCTTCTGGGTGAGCACTTGGAATGTGGGACAGCGGCCGTGTGAGTGTGTGCAGGGGTGGGTGGTAAGAAACTGCTGAGTGAGTGCTTGGGGGGACATGGGGGCAAAAACAGTGAAATTATCCTTATAATACCAAGGGGTATTATTAATGTATCAGGAGGTGACCAATAAACAAAGTATTTTTGGTTGCCATTTTCTTATTTAAATGAAGACACAGGATGAATAAATGATTGTAATATATTGTGTTAATAAATTACAATAAATTATTTATCCTGTGTCTTTATTTAAACAGGATGATGGTAAACAAGAAGTCATTATGTTTATTGGTCACCTCCTGCTAAATTAATAGTTTAATCCCCAAAATAATTTAATCCTCTAAAATGTATGCCCGGTCCATCACCAGACCCCACCCCGTCTACAGATGCCACCCCCATTAGGGCTGCTTCTAGAAATTCCCTGGGCTGGTTTTCCAACCCAATCCACCCCTGCCACCCTGTCATCCCTGGTATCGAGCATGAAAACCCCTTGGCAACGAGCATTACCCCCTGGAAACACGCATGACATCCAGCTCATGAAATCTCTGGCAACAGGCATTACTCCCTAGCAACAAGCATGACACCCAGTGCATGAAACCCCTGGCAACAAGCATTACCCCCTGGCAATGAGCTTGACACCCAGCACATGAAACATCTGGCAACGAGCAAAACACCCATTCCATGAAACCCCTGGCAATGAGCATGACACCCTGAGCAAGAAACCCCTGGCAATGATCAGGTAATTTAAAAGTAATTAGAATCCTTACTGTAGGGCTTAATGTGAAATGGGCATTGAGGTGTGTGGCATAATGTATAACGGGCATTGCGATGTGTGGCATAATGTATAACGGGCATTGCGGTGTGTGTCATAATGTGTCACAGGCATGACGGTGTGTGGTATACTGTATCACGGGCATTGTATGTAGTATAATGTCTCAATGGCATTGCAGTGTGTAGCATAATGTATAATGGGCATTGCGACGCATGGCATAATGTGTCACAGGCATGACAGTGTGTGGTATACTGTATTATGGGCATTGTATGTGGTATAATGTCTCAAGGGCATTGCAGTGTGTAGCATAATGTATAATGGGCATTGAGATGCGTGGCATAATGTGTCACAGACATTACAGTTTGTGTCATTAGGTATCACAGGCATTATGGTGTGTGGTATAATGTCTTAGGGGCATTGCAGTGTGTGGCTTAATTTATAACTGGCATTGCAGTGTGTGGCATAATGTGTCACAGGCATAATGTTCCAGGGGCATAATTGTGTGTGGCATAAAGTTTAAGGGCCATTGCAGTATGTGGCATAATGTGTAAGGGGCATTACTATAAGGAGTTAAAATGACAAATAATGTTAGGGGCATGAATCATGATTATTATTTTTTCATGTGGTAGTCAATGTGTCGGCGTGCAGGTTGCAAAACTGGGGTAAACGGTAGTCTTTTCATTGCTTTTCTAGAGGCAATTATGGTGGGGGGAGGAGCACCAGAAATTTTTTTGGCTTGGGGGAAAAAAAATTCTAGTTATGCCACTGGGTAGTGTCGAAGTCAATAATATTACATACACACAACATGCAAACTCCAAACAGATGGGTCTCTGTTCGTGCATTTCGCGCATATACGGTAGCATATGCATTCGCACAGAGAAGTCACAAAGACATATACAACATATTCATACAACACATAGTTAAAACATGTTTAGCACCATTTTGTATTAAATTATATAATAGAGTGTAACATCATATATATATGTATTATTGGAACGGAACAAGTTAATTATATCATGCTTAGAGTCAAAATGATCAGGAGAATGTGTGGAGTAATTTAATAGCTATGGGTAGATTGTAGCACATTGCAACGATTAGTTATGATTAAATGTATGAATATGAAGCCACATTCTGAAGTGAACAAAAGAACTTCCTGAAAGACAGCATGTGTGCAGCAAAAACCAGTGGCTAACCCCTATAATTGCATCTTCAAACTGGACGTTGCTTGCATATGAACTGACCAATGGCAATAACACATCATGAATGAGAAACCTCCCTCCCCTGGACCAATAGCAGAAGACTCAGCCCCAGACATGTACCTCCCCCAATACACAGTATATACAGTAGGTATTTCCCCTCACCCAGGAAGCTCTGTTGGTTGCTTGCTGAGGGGGAGAGAGATGGAGACGACTGTGCATTGAGCAATAGGGTGAAGTAAGCTGGCTGTAACTGATTCTTTTGTAACTGTAATGGCTTCTTATGTAACTATAATTCTGTAACCATATTTATTTATATTATAACCGATTGATATACTGTACATATGTTATATTGTATGCATACCCTTTTAATATCAAATATATACATCTCTGAGCGTTGGACCTCAGTAATACCATGTGTGCAACTGCTTGCTTTCTTTTAAGGGACATAGGGCTGCAACGTTCAGTGCACTTTTATTGTATATGGTAATAAGATGCGCCTTGCGTCCGCAGTATATATTAACGCTGGCATTTGAAATGTTTATTTAAAATAATTTGAAATTCACAGTAGGAGACTCAATGGACACTGTAGCTTAGTGCAGAGAGGGGAAAGTTAAAATAAGTAAGTGGTGAGACAGGCTTCCAGCAGTCAGATCCATCCCATGTGTGCCTTCCCAGGCATTCATCTCACCACATGTCACTGGTATAGTGTGAGTTGCAAAGACACAGGGCATTGCCGATGTATCACTTCTGCTGCTCCACTGATTGCACCATATTGATCTATGGAGTAAGAGAGAGATCACAAGCTTGCCTGGTGTGAAGGAGAAAAGATCCTATCTGCCTTCAGCTGGTAGTTTCAGCAGCAGGGCTGTTACTGATGCATTGCAGGGCTTTGACTGAAGAGCCGTGCCAATGAGAGTACGGGGAGAGAGGGATGGCACCATACAATACTACATGAAACAGCAGAGTTTCTCCAGAGATCCCGGTCCTGCTGCAGCCATCTTTGTGAAGGGTGCAGTGCCTAATGGGATTTGTAGTTTATCTTTTACTACTCAGAGTCTGAGATATAAAAGCTAAACTACAAATCCTATGCCACGCCTCTTCCTTCTCTGGCCGGCTGGGTCCCATGTGCTACTATGATAGGGTGGCACCCCTTTTTGCCCACGCTGCTTGATGGGCCCTAATCTTTCACCCCCTCTCTCTCTCTCTCTATATATATATATATATATATATATACAGATGTAGCCACCTTTATCTTGACTAGCTGAGGCGTTTGTCCCGATCGAGCATACGCAGCGTACTGGGGCGTAAAGAGGCGCGCCTAGTCACAAAGAGGCGTACCTAATCGCACGGAGGCAGACAGAGCGTTTGGCGTTACCTATATGTGTAATACCTGCGATAATCCACCAGATGTTGCCTTTTACAATCACCACTGCGCATGCGTGTGGTCTCCCGTAAAATACAATACTGAAATATATAATAAGGACTACTTTACTAAGCGTCTCATTACGCTGCATGCAGTAAATACTCATTACGCTGCATTATTTAATACAGTATATACGGTACAGACGCAAATAGTACAGCATACAGTATATGATCCATCTACCGTACTTTATGAATATGTGAGCGTCCAAGTCCCGCAGACAAAACAACATAAAACCAGTAGTGTACACTGTCGCAAATGGACGTGTTAGAAGTTCACTATTGCCTCTTGAGATTAGGAATTTTGTACAGTATGTTAGCGTCCTAATCCCATAGCCATTACAGCATAATCAAAACCAATGGATTTATTCTGTCTGCGGCGAAGTGGTGAAGTGTTCCGCATCCTATACTCAGAGTCCCGAGTTCGATTTCTAAAGTACGAATGCATGTTAGTTTTTTCCAGACACTTTATTATTTTTTTATTCACATAAACCAGGGCAAAGCTGCAGGAGCGGTTCTACTGTTAAGGTTCTATGCACCGTACAATACACATACAATTCTGTAGCAGGGCAGACTCAATAGAAATGGCTACCACCTATGACTCCTTGCCCCACGGAGGCTCTAGGCTACGGAGCAAGTAACAGTCCAGATTTTGCAGGGTATGGGGCAATGCTGAAGGAGCGTCACAATCCCCTAGCTAAAATACACAGGGGCGATATGAATAAGCGAGGTCTATGCACATTACGGTACACCGGACTCAATCGCACAGCACACTGGCAAAATGGCCGCCGCCCCTCAACCCCCACCACGTGGCAGGCAGCGCTCGAATATGGAGTGAGAGATGGCAAAAGTTTTGCAGGCTACGGGGCAATGCTGAAGGAGCGTCACAATCCCCTAGCCAAAATACACAGGGGCGATAGAGATAAGCGAGGTCTATGCACATTACGTTACACCGGGCTCGATCACATAGCAAACTGACAAAACACAAGTTTTACATAAAGCAGGGCAGAGCTGCAGGAGAGTTTCTACTGTCAAGGTTCTATGCACCGTACGGTACACATACAATTCTATAGCAGGGCAGACTCAATTGAAATGGCTACCGCCTGTGACTCCTAGCTCCATGGAGGCACTTGGCTATGGAGCAAGGAACAGCACAGATTTTGCAGGCTACGGGGCAATGCTGAAGGAGTGTTAGAATCACCTAGCGAAAATACACAGGGGCGATAGGGATAAGCGAGGTCTATGCACATAACGATACACCATAAAGTTCCCCATGGTTTTGATTATGCCTTTTCTTTGAACACAGTATTTTCCACTGCCTCGCCCTACCCCCATCCCACTTTCCCCCCTGGGAGCCTGCAAAGTACATGCAGTAGACAGGGAGGGAGTTCCAATCAGGTTACAAGACATGTGCAACAGTATACTGCTGTATGTAGGAAAATCCCCCACCCACTCTGATTTATGTGAAACCTGTGTGCATCCTTCCATTGAATGTATAACAAAGAAAAAATAATAATAAATTGAATATCACCGGAACATATATATTAAATAAAAAAAGGTTGGCACTTTGGGACTCAAACCTGGGACTCTCAGCGTGGGAGGTGGGAGCCTTCATTGCTAGGTTGGTATGGAAGGGGAGACAATTAGCTGCCGGAGGCTACCAACCCCAAGTTTCTGTGACCCCCACAAGGCTCATGGCAAGCGTCGGAACCCATGGTGGGTCTGAATTAGCGGGCCCATTATAGTCTATGGGAAAATGGGTCCACTTTGTGTACTGATATCTCTGGTTCTGGGTGTTCCAGAGACTCAGGACTGGTACCATACAAAAGAGGAGACTCTTGGCTTTCGGGGCAGACCTACCACTAGTTTATGTGACATTGGAAAGGGAAACAGGAAGCAACCATGTATCGGGTCCCCTCCAGTTGTCCGCCTAGCTTGCACAGGATGCAGGGTTTCTGGCTAGATAGGAAATACTGTACAGAAATGCTAAGCATGGTAATTTGACATTCAGGAACATAGGGAGGAGTTTTTATCTCTCTCCATTATACTTAGAAAAATTACACTTGCCACTGTACGTTACAAGCTGTTCGTGCTAATTAGTACACTAGTAGAACATATTGTACAGAGATACTAAGTACAGTGATTTTGCATCCACGAACTTGGGGAGGAGCTTTAATCTCTCTCCATTGTAATCTTTCTAAGTATAATGGAGAGAGATAAAAGCTCCTCCCTAAATTCCTGGGTGCAAAATTACCGTCCTTAGTATCGCTGTACTCTATGTTCTACTAGTGTACTAATTAGCATGAACAGCTTGTAACATACAGTGGCAAGTTTAATCTTTCTATGTATAATGGAGAGATAAAAGCTCCTCCCTAAGTTCCTAGATGCCAAATCACCATCCTTAGTATCTCTGTACAGTATGTTCTACTAGTGTACTAACTAGCACGAACAGCTTTTAACTGGATGCCAAATCACCGTACTTAGTATCTTTGTACAGTATGTTCTATTAGGGTACTAATTAGCACGAACAGCTTGTAACGTACAGTGGCAAGTTTAATCTTTCTATGTATAATGGAGAGAGATAAAAGCTTGTCAGTAAGTTCCTGGATGCCAAATCACCGTACTTAGTATCTCTGTACAGTATTTTCTATTAGGGTACTAATTAGCTGTTCGTGCTAATTAGTACCCTAATAGAAAATACTATACAGAGATACTAAGGACGGTGATTTGGCAACCAGGAACTTAGGGAGGAGCTTTTATCTCTCTACATTATACATAGAAAGATCAAACCTGCCACTGTACGTTACAAGCTGCTAATTAGTACACTAGTAGAACATACTGTTCAGAGATACTACGGACAGTGATTTGGCACCCAGGAACTTAGGGAGGAGCTTTTATCTCTCTCCATTGTACTTAGAAAGATTACCATTTGCCAGACCTGGACTAAAGCATCCGCCAACTCCTGGACAGTCTGTGGTGCAACGTGGCGTTGGTGGATGGAGCGAGACATGATGTCCCAGATGTGCTCAATTGGATTCAGGTCTGGGGAATGGGCGGGCCAGTCCATAGCATCAATGCCTTTGTCTTGCAGGAACTGCTGACACACTCCAGCCACATGAGGTCTAGCATTGTCTTGCATTAGGATGAACCCAGGGCCAACCGCACCAGCATATGGTCTCACAAGGGGTCTGAGGATCTCATCTCGGTACCTAATGGCAGTCAGGCTACCTCTGGTGAGCACATGGAGGGCTGTGCGGCCCCCCAAAGAAATGCCACCCCACACCATTACTGACCCACTGCCAAACCGGTCATGCTGGAGGATGTTGCAGGCAGCAGAACATTCTGCTTGGCGTCTCCAGAGTCTGTCACGTCTGTCACATGTGCTCAGTGAGAACCTGCTTTCATGTGTGAAGAGCACAGGGCGCCAGTGGCGAATTTGGCAATCTTGGTGTTCTCTGGCAAATGCCAAACGTCCTGCACGGTGTTGGGCTGTAAGCACAACCCTCACCTGTGGACATCGGGCCCTCATACCACCCTCATGTATTCTGTTTCTGATCGTTTGAGTAGACACATGCACATTTGTGGCTTGCTGGAGGTCATTTTGCAGGGCTCTGGCAGTGCTCCTCCTGTTCCTCTTTGCACAAAGGCGGAGGTAGCGGTACTGCTGCTGGGTTGTTGCCCTCCTACGGCCTCCTCCACATCTCCTGATGTACTGGCCTGTCTCCTGGTAGCGCCTCCATGCTCTGGACACTACGCTGACAGACACCGCAAACCTTCTTGCCACAGCTCGCATTGATGTGCCATCCTGGATGAGCTGCACTACCTGAGCCACTTGTGTGGGTTGTAGACTCCGTCTCATGCTACCACTAGAGCGAAAGAACTGCCAGCTTTCAAAAGTGACCAAAACTTCAGCCAGAAAGCATAGGAGCTGAGAAGTGGTCTGTGGTCACCACCTGCAGAACAACTCCTTTATTGGGGGTGTCTTGCTAATTGCCTATAATTCCCACCTGTTGTCCATTCCATTTGCACAACAGCATGTGAAATTGATTGTCAATCAGTGTTGCTTCCTAAGTGGACAGTTTGATTTCACAGAAGTGTGATTGACTTGGAGTTACATTGTGTTGTTTAAGTGTTCCCTTTATTTTTTGAGCAGTGTATAAATAAATAAATAACATCACTCTGCTGTCTGCCATGTTTGGGATGGGATAGGAAAACTAAAACCAAATGTTTGCACTTTCACAGTTTTGTGGGTATGTTTATATCTAAGTATTAATCAGGCAACAACTATGATTTACAAGAATTACTTTAATATCTCATATTCAGTACCTTATTACAGTCATCTTTCTAGTTTCACCAAGAGCACTAATAAAGACTACAACAGCCAAAAAAAATATAAAACAAAACAAAAAAACAGCAGATGTAGTCATAAAAAAATCACAAGAATAATAATAATAATATATGAAAAGGATCCTGTGCAATCTCAGTTAGTTACCTTCTATTCTGTAGACTTATTGGGCAACTGTGACCTGGCCCAGGAGGCAATATGATTTCTAGGGAGCTAATGTCCTTTCTACTCAATCCAATGCACTTTTCTTCCCTCTTGGGAGCAGCCAACAAACACTGCACAATCCAGAATTGATGAGGTATCACTCCAATCTGACAGCTGGTAGAGACCTCAGCTGCCATGAGTTGCAGAACTTTCCAATCACAGTTATACGCATTCAAAATACATTCATCTCCCTGCTGGTGACATTTACTCATTTTGACTTTATTAATTTAATAGGTTTACAAAAACACACACAGACGTGTATTTTCTATACCCATACAGTTTGTTCCAATTCAGAATGTTATAATTAGATCTAAAACTGACTGTACACAATGTTATGAACTGTACATTTTTACCCCAAAAATGAATAATCACAAGTTCTTCTAAGGTAATTTATTCTTGAAATGTGTCACTAATTAACTCTTGTCACTATGCTGCTTTGAAACACATGATAAATTAGGCCAGCTGCAAGTGTATATTAATATATCTACTAGCTCTTAATCCATCTAGTGTTTAGCACAGCTAGAGCGGATTTTTTTCTAATAGTAAAACAGGCCAAAGTTCAGCTGCAAAAAAAATTATTTTCTCCATCCACACCCTATAGGGGCAGATGTATGTACTAAATATTGGAGAAAAAGTGGAGAGATATAAAGTAACAACCAATCAGCTCCCTGTCAGTTAGGAGCTGTAGCTGGTACTTTATCTCTCTCAGATGCTTAGTACATCTGCTCCATGATAATGCGTGTCAGGCTACCAGCTAGCAGAAATGTGAAAGCAAACTATAATTATTGAATGGTTAAGCTGATTATCCTTCTACCATGACTTGTAGATTTAACTTAATTAATAGCCGTATATTGCCCACAAATTTCTCTTTTGTCCTTGTCCTAATCGTCAATCTTTTGAAAGTATCAGCAGGGGTAAGAAGAGCCTCGATTCTACTAGATGGCAAGAAGGTTGTTATTGGACCAAATTACTATCACCTGGAGACTCTGCTTTATTTTAATATAGCAGAGTTATAGGCCCTACACACTGGCCCACAATCTTTAAAGATATGAACGATCTCATTCATTATTGAACGACATAACGTTCATATCTTTGAGTGTGGAGTCACCAGCAATGAACGATGCGCGGCCCCGCGCTCGTTCATCGGTGGTGCTCTGTCGGCTGTGCATGCAGGCCAATATGGACTAGATCATCCATATTTGCCTGCACTTGTATGGAGCCGGGTGACGGGGGGAGTGAAGAAACTTCACTCCCCCCGTCACTGCCCCCCCCGCCGCCAGGTCGCCCGTCTGCCGTATCGGCGGTCGGGCAGCTCAGCGGCGGATCTCCGTGTCTGTAGGGCCCATTAGTGTCACTGGTACTCCTGATCATGCCATCAAAGGATAGATGACCATTAAAATGTTAAAATGCACAGCAGCAATATTAGTTGAACATTTTTTTTATTAATTAGATAGAATTTTGAAATTTTATTTTTTCAAGTCAACAAAGATTTATCTCAAAAACTTGTGCAAACAATGTTTTCCACAATTAGATATTTACAATTTTACATATTTTGCTAAAAGTGCACTGCATTCGTAGACTGTGCATTACAATAGGACCCAGGAGCTCACTAGGGCATAGCCTAAGTATACATTGTTAGCTGCACTCACCTGCACCCTTCAGTCACCAGTCTACCACTTTCCCAACCTTTGGACATTCTCTTAAAACCAGCTAACTATGGTCCTAATTCAGATCGCACCATGAAGCCCTATGTGTTGTGCGCAAGTGCATCTCACTGGTGCGATTGCCTCTGCTTGGGGGGGACACGCTTTTCGGCAGCGTTAGGTGGGCACGGTCTGGACAATACAGGCATGTCCGGACCATTACTGGGGCGGACAATCCAAAACATGGCGGGCAGCCGCCTGCCTCCGCAGCTAGGCTGTGTAGGCAGCGAGCTACTCGCAGGGTACAAAAGCATCGACACCATGCGATGCTTTCTCTCCTTTGTGGTGGTGGGGGGATAGGCCTTGATGTGCGGAGCAGACTAGCCCATGTTGGGCGTCCCCCCGCATATTTTTAGCACATCTACAATCAGCTCTGAATCACCCCTCTCAAAGTCGAAAAATATTGCAGTACACACATCACGTACAAACTACACACAGATGGCCTCCGTGCGTGTACTTGTTCTGCTGTGCGTGCACATATTCGCACTTTGCCTATGGTCGCTCCCGCGGTCCTGCATATTAGCGCGTGGTATGAGTAATTACGGTAGTGTTTGTGATCGCATGGAAAAGCCATAAAATCACATTACATATTTAATCCAAATAGTGCACAATGTACACATAGTCTCCCTGCTCCACACCAGCAAGTTACACTAGTTTAAATGGTATCAGAACAAAGGGATTCACCTTTACAGGATAGGAGGGGACAGAACTAGGTTATAAGGTGGTGTTTGGTATCCAGCTGTAGGGTATATTAAGGGCAATATTCCGGTGTTGGTTTGCAGAAGGTCACATGCGCCTGCAAATAGTTACTGTATGTGCAGGAGCAGAATATAAATATTAACTGTATTTACTGTGCAGTTGGTATGCAGCGGGAACCCAGAGGTGACCACCTGCAAGTGCACCTGGAACAGACATCGCCCACCTATTCAAACTGACCTATGACCTCTCCTGTACTGTAAATGACCATCCCTGTGTCCAATGGACAAAGAGATTACGGTTTCCATTGTGGTAAGTTTTGGACTATTGTATAAAAAGCCAGCAGCATGCCTGGTCAGAGACAGACTCTGCAGGTCATCTCCCTTGATGACTGTGGACTGGCCGGGAAGCGCAGGCGAAACCAAAAACGTATGTACCATTAACTGTAGCCATTATTGTATTGTATTGTATTGTATTGTTATTGTAACCCCCTTTCAGTAATTATATGTTGGTGTGTCAGAACCCTCCATTTTTAAATACAATCTGGTGTCGTGTCTCCTTTCCCTGCTAAGGTTATAAGTGTATTTCAGTCACACATGTAGCTGCTAAGTGCTCACAGAGTATCTTTGGGTGTGTACGCACTGCATGTACTTTGTACGGCCAGCGCGGCGTTTGTACGCAAAGTACGTACACAGTACGGGGCTCTGTACGCTAATGGTGTAAAAAGTACCTAGGCTAAGGATTGATTACAGTGGCACCATTTATAGTGTATTGAATGTCTTTTTAAAGTGTTGCTTTTAGTCCTGTATGTAAATCGACATTTACAATTCAGGGCTCGATCCGGTTTTCACATGCTCACAGCCTAGCAGGTCATAGCAGACTTAATCTATTAGCAAAGGGTGGAAAGTTATCTTACGTAACCTTTTCCTGGTTGGTGGATGTTCTAAAAACCGTATATGTGTGCTGTTAGATTGCGTATGTTCTGTCTGGTCTGCAGAGGTGCTGATAGAACCCGTAGGTAAACAGGAAAAGAGCTATTTAAAAAATCTCTGTGTAAATTTTTTTTTTGGCGCCAAAAGCGTACACAAAGGGCACCAATACTTTGCATACCCTCTTATATTGCTCTGCCACAAGGTTTAGATTGCTAGATTTGCTTAGATCTGTGTGAAATCGGATACATTTATTGCTATATAGTTAAATTTGAATAAAAGTATTTAAGGAAGTAAGTATAAAGCACAACACGCAGGTCTGGCCCAGTCATAAAGGGTTACACAGAACAAGCATGGGATTGTGCTTATGAGTGATTATAGTTAGTATTGCTCACATTTATAGAGACTGTGTGATTTGTTTTATTGTGGACGCACGTTTTTGTACGCGTGGCTCGGACAAAGTACAGGACCGCGCACGCAGCGTAAAAGGCGCGCTGGTCGAGTGGTTATGCAAAGTGCGTAAGAGTGCGGACACCAAGTACAAATTACACGATAGTTTTGTTCAATTAAAAGGTGGGACAGTAGCCATGCTACAATAACACATAACTATCCGGTTTCAAAAGCAGATTAGTATAAGACTTTTGTTTAAACTGTATTGCCTCTGGGGGAAAAGCTGCCGATCAGAACGAGTGGAAATTTTCTGTACAGAAAAGAAAAACAAGGTGTATTTGAGTGAGTGAAAGCGGAGTGAGTGGAGCTGAACCCGGGAACTAGGTGGTCTAGGTGATATTCTGGAGTGGTAACACTGGGTTGGTAGAGGCTTGGTGGCGTAGGGTTTGCTACCTTGCGTGATTAGAACTAGGTGCTCTAGGTGATCTGAAGTGGTCTAGGTGTCCCATACAACTAGGTGATCTCTAGGTGTTTCAGGTGGACTACAGCAATCCTAGGGCATATAGATAACTAGTATCTATAGGCTGTGCGATTGCATTGCATGTCCGTTTGTTCTACACAGCACAACGTGATACCATTGTGTCATATGCGCTGTGGAAAAGCATACGCAGACGTGATTGTATAGACAAAGGGGGTTTTCTTTGATAACGTAGGGAAATCTGCCTGGTGGGCTTCCACTGGAAAGGGTGAACAATAGTAATCTAATTTCTCTGTTTTTCACCCTACAAAAAATTCCAGTAGAAAGATACCGAAAAGGAATTTTCCGCTGCCCCTCTCAGGAAAATATTCCAACAGAACCTCCACCGAGAGAAATCATGGTGCTGTAAGGTCTGATATGAGCCCTAAGTTGGGTACATTGCCTTTTGCTATCAACAGTGTATCGCAGTACCGGCCAACGTGGGCGGGAGTGGGTGAAAGCGCTCTAAGAACTTCACCGTCTACTTGCATTGAGTATTTTGGTGTTTGTGGGAATTTTTAGTTATTAAAAAGACCCACAAATATGGGATCCACTTGCTCAAGTGAGAGACGTTTGTGCAGGGTTCAGGCTGAAAAAGAAAGACCAAAAGGGTCAGCAAGGTTTATCATGTGTGAAAAATATGGTTCACACATGGAAGTTTTATGCAATGAGTGGGTACGTATGACTGACAAAGATATCATTCCCTATGGTGGGCAGCTTTGAGCCAGAGGTATTACAGAACTTAAGGATAAGGATATGTCTGATAAAATCCAGAAAACAAAGGATTAGACATACAGATTGTTTAAACATGTGGCAGCAAGAGGGGGATGTGCAAAGGGAATTAGCTCGCACAGCAGGTTCCAAACCTAGCGGTAAAACAATGGCGACCGCACCACCACCACCATCATATATTGATGGGGAGAAATTGGCTACAAGCAATGGTGCATTGGTACAGGATAGGAAAGTGATTGATAAATGTACTAACGCTAACCCTTTCCGGCTGTATTCCATTTTAAATTTTCCCCAGGACTGTGAGCAGGAAGATGAACCCAGCACGATATCTGCACTCTCTCTAGCAGCCACCATACAGGATACTCAGGTGGGCACGGCCCAACCACCAAGGGTTGTAGCAAGGCCCCCTAGCGGAGGGATAAGTGAGGTCGTGTCCGCAGGTATGTACGGTACCATACACTATGCAGAAACAATAGCTCCTCACATCATAGAGTCAAACCAGAATGATGTAATTGAATTAAATCCTGTCAGGGTGATTTCAGTCCCCAATGGGAAGACTGACGCTCAGGGAGTAACTCCCATCAGGAACATTGCCATGCATTGTCCTTGGTCCCGAGCAGATTTAAGGTCAATTATGTCAGAATTTCCCGATCCCAGAAAAGATCTAGTTGGATGCCAGAAGATCATTAAAGAGTTAGGTAACGCCCATGAGCCCACAAATAAAGATTGGCGAACAGTGCTACGAGTGTGTTTACTCTCAAATATTGACACCACATAATTCATAACAGATTGTAAATTAGACGCAGAGGTACCTCTCACTGATGAATACAATCAGGAGAATGTACAGCAAATCAATCTGCAATTAGGAGTATATTTCCCTACTGTTGTCAAATGGAATAAAATCTTCTCCATAAGACAAAAGGAAGGTGAAACGGCATCCGAATATTTTCATTGGGCACTGCAGGAAATAGATAGATACACTGGGATCGAGGATATTAAAGATAATGCACATCATAGGGAGGTAGCTGTTTCAGTATTAATGGACGGGTTAAAAGAGGCACTGAGAACAGGAGTGCAGACCTCTCTATGTAATTGGAGAGGTATCTCGGTGGCTGCATTGAGAGAGTCCGCTATCGAGCACGATAGGAACATCAGTAAGCACAAGGATAAGGACAGTAAGTATACAGACTCTTACAGCAAAACCCCATCAGCCAAAATCCCAGACCCTTGCTGTTTGGAAAAGACTGAGAATATGTTACATTTGTAAAAAGGAAGGACATTTTGCCCAGGATTGTAGGAGCAGTAGGACACATAACGTATACAGACCCCCTAGACCAGAATACGAACCACACTACAATTCACATAATTGGGATCAGGGACCACATACGAGAAATTACGAGCCACATACAGGGGAAACAAGGAGGTACACACCAAGGAGAGACTGGCAGGCCTCCAAAAACTCACAGCTACCTCCCTCACATATCGTAGCTGCCAATGCGCTGTGGGAGGGTCCCACTACACAATAGGGGTTGGGCAACACCTATAGTCTGCAGCCAGTGAAGTTGATTGCTAGCCTTGGTAGTGAATCTGAGGTCACGGTTGATGTTGCTGGTGTACCATTACCTTTTCTTGTAGATACAGGGGCGGCCAGGTCAGTGTTGAATTCCACATCAGGTGTAAAGACCACGGGAAAAATTATTTCGGCAATGGGAGTAACAGGAACGGTGCAACATTACCCTTTGAGTAGACCTGCAGAGATTACGACAGGGCCCTTGCAAACCAAACATTCTTTTCTGCTGGCTGCATCGGCTCCGACTATTCTACTCAGCAGAGATCTATTGTGTAAAATGCGGTGTGTCATATACTGTACTCCTGAGGGTGTCTTTTTAGATATACCTGAGAACCATGCTCAAGAAGTACAAGATATACTAGACACCCCTCAAAGACTAATGATGCATTCTACTTTTATAGACACGTGTCCATCAAAGGTAGAGGAAATGATCTCGCAAATACCGGGTTCCCTTTGGACCAAAGATGGACAGGACACTGGATTGATGGCGAATGTAGCTCCAGTAGCAGTACAAGTAAAAGATGGTAGGATAGCTCCAAAAATCCCTCAGTATCCTCTGAAGCCAGAGGTAGAGTTAGGAGTGTACCCTGTCATAGAGCGGCTGCTACAGCAGGGCATCCTAGTTTGGACGTCCAGCACCGCCAATAGTCCCATCTTCCCTGTGAAAAAGAGTGGGGGGAGGGGTTACAGGCTAGTGCAGGATCTAAGGGGGATAAACAAGATAGTTGAGAGCCAATTCCCCGTAGTGCCCAATCTAGCTGTCATCCTCATGCAAATTCCCTCTACCGCAAAATTCTTCACTATCATTGACCTCTGTTCTGCTTTCTTTTCTGTCCCTCTTCACCCTGACAGCCAATACCTTTTTGCCTTTACATACAGGGGAGTACAGTATACCTGGACTCGTCTCCCCCAAGGTTTCATTGACAGCCTGAGTATTTTCTCCCAGGCCTTGCATGACTGTTTACAATCCTTTCAACCTGAGAGTGGATCAGTACTAATACAGTATGTCGATGACTTATTGTTGTGTTCTGACTCACTCAAATCGTCCTTGAAAGACACGAAACAGCTTCTGTTTCATCTTTCCCATACAGGACACAAGGTTTCAAAGGATAAGTTGCAGTTGTGCCGGACCAGGGTCAAATATTTGGGACACTGCTTGACTCAAGGACTTAGACACCTCACCACTGATAGAATACAGGCGATTCGCGACATGACTCTGCCACAAACTCAGCAACAGATTTGCGCCTTCCTTGGAATGTGTGGGTACTGTCTAAACTGGATTCCAGGGTTCTCTATACTGGCTTTACCTTTGCAAGAAATGGTCTCTTCGAACAAACCGGAATGGATCTCTCACACAGATGAGTCTGAACAGGTGTTTGAGAGACTCAAACAGTGTCTATCACAGGCACCTGCATTAGGTATGCCAGATTATGAAAAGCCTTTCGAATTGTACTGTACTGAAAGTGCTGGGTGCATGGCAGGTGTCTTAACACAGAGACATGGTGATGCCAGCAGACTGGTAGCCTACTACAGTGCCCAGTTGGACACTGTAGCACGGTCTCTCCCCACTTGCTTGCAAAGTGTTGCAGCGATAGCTTTGCTGGTAAGTAAAAGCAAAGACGTAGTGTTAGGACACGACCCTCCATACACCTCATGCAGTATCAGCCTTACTAAACTCCGCCCAAACCAGACATGTCTCATCTGCTCGGTTTACAAAGTGGGAATTAGCACTAATGGCCCCGATAAACATCACCATAAAGAGATGCAGCTCACTAAATCCTGCAACATACTTGCCAAGTGTGCCTGGACAGGCACAAAGGGTGGAGGATGAGAATAATGGTGAAGGAGGATTTAGTGCAGATACTGATATGCATGATTGTATGGAATAACTAAATCAAACTTTTACAGCGAGACCTGACATCAGTGACAACCCACTGGAAGGAGTAGACTTTACCTTCTACACTGACGGTAGTTGCCACAGACAGACGGAATCGGGAGACTTGTGCACTGGATATGCAGTTGTAGATGACAAAGGTATCATAGAAGCTGAACCCCTTGGCCCACCGCACTCAGCTCAAGTTGCTGAGTTGGTCACCCTAACCAGAGCGTGTGAATTGGCCAAGGGTAAGTCAGCTAATATATACACAGACTCTAGGTACGCCCTTGGAGTGGTGCATGATTTTGGGGCCCTATGGTTCCTCAGAAATTTCATGACGGAAGCTGGCACACCTGTAGCCCATGCGTCCCACATCAAAAGGTTTTGACAGCAATTCAAGAACCAGACAGAGTGGCTGTTATCAAGTGCAAAGCACACACTTACAACCAAGACCCAATTTAACTTGGTAACAGCCGGGCAGATGAAGCTGGTAAATCAGCTGCAAGCACACCCATCCAAACGAACATCACTGATGACATTTAACATGATCTTCACACAACAGTTAATTGAAATGCAAAATGTGTGTTCCCTACAGGAAAAGGCAGTCTGGAGGTCAAAGGGGTATGGCCAGGAGTCCTAAGGACTTTGGACAAGTGGACATGGTAAGCCAGTGGCCCCCAGAGCATATCTTCCAAGTCTAGCTGAGGCGGCACACGGTCTGACTCATCTGGGCAAAGAGGGTATGTGCAAGCTGGCAAGAGCCTACTGGTGTGCACCAGGATTCTCTACTCATGCAGGTAAGAGAGCAATGACATGTTTTACTTGCTTCAGGAAGAATATTGGTAAGACAATACCAACAGAGCCATCCCATATCCCTCCGACAGACGGCCCTTTTCAGGTAATACAAATCGATTTCATACAGTTACCACCCTGTAGGAATTTGAAATATGTGTGAGTATGTATTGATGTATTTTCCAACTGGGTAGAAGCATTCCCTGCTGCCACAAATACTGCTACGTTCACTGCAAAGAAAATTGTGCAGGAATTTGTGTGTAGATATGGTATCCCTAGAATGATTGAAAGTGACAGGGGTACCCATTTTACAGGTGAAGTCTTTCAGGTCATGTGCAAACTGATGGGAATTAATAGCAAGCTGCATACTCCGTACCGGCCACAGGCAAGTGCAAAGGTAGAGAGAGTGAACAGCACTATTAAGAACAAGCTGAGCAAAGTGATGGCTGAAACTGGATTGCTGTGGCCAGAAGCTTTACCACTAGTGTTGTACAGCATCAGAACCACTCCCAGGTCTCCACTTAACTTATCACCCTTTGAAATTCTTTTTGGTCGACAACCTCATGTAATGATAGACGCCCAGGATGATTTGAAATGCAATAATGAAGTGACTGTGAAATATTTGGTTGGGATGAGCCAGCAGCTGAGAAATCAACAAAGAAATCTAAAGCTGGTGATTCCTGACCTACCGAACAGTAATTGTCATGACATTGAGCCTGGGGATTATGTGATGATTCGAAATCTCTTACGCTCAGGTTGCCTAATAGACAGGTGGGAAGGACCATACTAAGTCTTGTTAACCAGCACGACAGCAATAAAAGTCGCTGAAAGAGAGACATGGGTCCACTCGTCCCACTGCAAGAAGGTCGCTGACCTGGAGAGGACTCGTGACATAGAGCAAGGTGAAGAGAACCTCATATCACTAGAGTGTTTGTTCTAGGAAAGTTGAGAGGCAAGACTGTTGAAAGGCACCTGAGCACGGAGAGCAACAAGATCTAGGACGGTTGTCGCACCATTTTCTTTTTTCACCCCCCCTGCATTTTCCTTCCTTTTCTCCTCCTTATTTTCTTTCTTTCCCCTAACTAAATGGATCTATCACAAGAGACTGCGTTTCGGGTTCTGCTAGTAATTCTGTTTTCGATCAGGACAATTTGTTTTGGTGAGGGTCCCAGAGAGGTCGATCAGGGATCTGGAATGGGTTCTGATGGCGAGTACGAATTTGTAGGATCTCAGGAGCAGCACATCACTCGAGTAAAGGCTGGTATCAGTAAGTGCTCTGGTAGTCATGGAGCTTGGAGGCACTGTGAAGGGTTATTGTCTGATGAATATTGTATTTGTAGGAATTGTGAGAATATAGTCGAGGATGGGTGCATCAAGAGATGTCAGTCCAACCTTAATCTCGACATGGACCGCCATCCGTTGATTGATTGCCACTCATTAGTGAGTAAGGTCTTAAACCAGACAGAATGCTGGGTGTGCTCACAGGTACCTCTAGGTCAGAGTAAGTCAGGATTAGTACCATATCCTTTAGCAATAGATGAGGTACTCGAATTACGGGGTGGTAGACCGGTGGACAAGAAATTCAATATCTCCAGGCCCCCTAGCTTGAAGCTCCACCAGTATCATGTAGACAGGTCCTTATTGTGTTTTAATATTTCCAATTACCGAAAACCAGGAAATTGAAAAGTGACGTGGAATAACCAGACAATGACCTTTTCACACAGAGCTGATTAGATACCCATAGACTCTGAACTTGTACGCCAGATAGCCAACAGTGGGAGGTATTTTTAGTACAGGTATACCCGTGGAAGCAAGACCATGTGGGTTGGAAGAGTATCGTCAGGGTATTGTGCCCATATCATCCAGCCCGATACTTGTACTGAGCAAATGGGAGAACTAGGGATTGGTTTCTTTACTTGGAAAGTTTGCAATATGGTGATGTTACATTTTGTCCCCTATGTTCTCCCAGACGATGCCTATTTCATATGTGGGAGGAAAGCGACAAGTGGCTTTCCCCGAGCTCTGAGGGATTGTGTTATATTGGGAGAGTACTACCGGAGGTCATGACCATAACCCACGACAAAATGAAAGACATTCACTGCAGTCTTCAGGCTCCTTATACTCATACTCACTATGAACACATCATCAAGAGACACCTCATAGATAGGGCAGAGCACGCAGCCTCTGATTTGATCCATGAATCCACTGGGATTCAGTTCCTTCTCGCATTAGACATCACCCGTACTGCCAGAGTAACTATAAATTATAGGTATATCCATGCGCTAGCGAACTTGATAGATAATATCACTGAGATGTATGATGACACCTTCAGGTATATGGGAAGGGAGTTACAAGCCTACAAGAAGGAACTGATCCAGCACAGGATGGTCCTTAATTATGTTACAGCCATGACAGGTGGGTACTGTGTTACTCTGGCAACTCAATCTGGTGTGAAGTGCTGTACATATATTACGAATAGCACTGACGACCCCACGGAGATCATCGATCAGAAGATGGACGAGATCTTGCAGTTGAAGTGGGAGTTCAGGAAGAAGCACAACCTTACCTTAGCGAATGTGGGTAATGAACTGACCGGCTGGGTCTCATGGTTGAACCCACGCAAATGGTTCTCAGGGTTAGTAGAGTGGGTGCAGAGTGTCATTATGAGTGTGGGGAAGTTTCACCTTTGTATCCTGGGAGTCATCATAATTATTGGTTTGATATTTAGGTGTGTTCAAATTCTAACGCGGCGCAAGCGCAGCACAAATTTGATGAGTCTAAGGAGCGAGGGCGCTGTTACAGCAACAGATTTAATTTATGATCCATCCATAGAGACAGCGTTATGATAAGGATTGCAAATGAATTTCATGGCCTGTTTCTTTCACCCGTTTTTCTTTGTCTCCCCCTCTGCCCAGATACATCCAACCGGAAAAGACGTCAGCCCTACCCAAAATGTTTACGTGAATGTATTTTTATATATGTGTCTTATCTTCATCTCTGCAATCTCCAGTTAATGGCACACATAGTCGACAGGTGATATCCACATATACTAGCACTCACATATGTTCCTCCTCCATGTATCATCAACTAAATGTGCACCCCATATGTTGGAACAAGAAGCCGAAATGAGCTTGGTAGTGTTTGTTGGCCCATTTACAGACCCTTAATATGGGATGAGAAGGATTTAATGTATACTTCGCAATACCTCTAAGCTTATTTAGAACATATATGGCACGATGATACATGCCCCTCAGACATTGATTCATACATACATGCTTTTTACTATCCCACTAGGTCATACATTTCCCACCTGCAACTCTCCTCCGATCATCCAAGCTTTTGTATATATTGTATAGATATTTTTCTGTTTATTGATTAGTTAGTGGCAGTTATTGGTGACTGCCAAAGGGTGGACTGTCAAAGTCGAAAATATTGCAGTACACACATCACGTACAAACTACACACAGATGGCCTCGGTGCGCGTACTTGTTCTGCCGTGTGTGCACATATTCGCAATTTGCATATGGTCGCTCCCGCGTATTAGCGCGTTTTATCAGTAATTACGTTAGAGTTTGTGATCGCATGGAAAAGCCATAAAAACACATTACATATTTAATCCATATAGTGCACAATGTACACATAGTCTCCCTGCACCACACCAGCAAGTTACACTAGTTTAAATGGTATCAGAACAAAGGGATTCACCTTTACAGGATAGGAGGGGACAGAACTAGGTTATAAGGTGGTGTTTGGTATCCAGCTGTAGGGTATATTAAGGGCAATATTCTGGTGTTGGTTTGCAGAAGATCACATGCTCCTGCGAATAGTTATGTGCAGGAGCAGAATATAAATATTAACTGTATTTACTGTACATTTAGTATGCGGCGGGAACCCAGAGGAGACCACCTGCAAGTGCACCTGGAACAGACTTCGCCCACCTATTCAAACCGACCTATGACCTCTCCTGTACTGTAAATGACCATCCCTGTGTCCAATGGGCAAACAGATTGCAGTTTCCATTGTGTTAAGTTTTGGACTATTGTATAAAAAGCCAGCGGCATGCCTGGTCAGAGACAGACTCTGCAGGTCATCTCCCTTGATGACTGAGGACTGGCCGGGAAGCGCAGGTGAAACCAAAAACGTATGTACCATTGACTGTAGCCATTATTGTATTGTATTGTATTGTATTGTGATTGTAACCCCCTTTCAGTAATTATATGTTGGTGTGTCGGAATCCTGCATTTTAAATACAATCTGGTGTCGTGTCTCCTTTCCCTGCTAAGGTTATAAGTGTATTTCAGTCACACGTGTAGCTGCTAAGTGCTCACGATGTATCTTTGGGTGTGTACGCACTGCGTGTACCTTGTACGGCCAGCGCGGCATTTGTACGCAAAGTACGTACACGGTATGGGGCTCTGTACGCTAATGGTGTAAAAAGTACGTAGGCTAAGGATTGATTACAGCGGCTCCATTTAAAGTGTATTGAATGTCTTTTTAAAGTGTTGCTTTTAGTCCTGTATGTAAAACGACGTTTACACCCCCTATATTTCATCACTAGGGGGTGGGTGGTTTGAGGTCTTTTAGGGCTATGAAGAACTTTATAGCTTGGATTATATATTAGACCACTTGTCTGATGTCTTGTAGTCCCTTTACATCCATCCTTCTTCCTTCTCACTACAGTACAATTTGACAGGAAGCTCTCTCCATTGTTCGATATTTACATTGTTGCAACAAAAATGGGTCTCTTCCAAAAAATTTTTACCCTTATTACTTCCAAGAAATTGGTATTTGTTTATATTTGATTATGGTTTTTGAAACATTAGGCAACAGGAGACAATATCTTTCATTGGGGTGGACATCTCCTTTAAATGGTGGTAACCTTTAACTATGAGAACTGGCGCAGAGTATTTTTAAGGCTAAACAATACCATACAATAGTCTGTTGAGTTGTTATTTTCTCAGCACCACAGGGAAGGGAGAGAACCTTCATCTATAGGTCCAATCATATGTCTACTGATATTAATTCCAAGGAAAAGCAGAAGACAGCAGTATGCGATCAGACCACACCCTTTTCCTTTCTGTTCTTTCCTTGCACTATCCTTACCACCAGTGCTCCTTGGGGGGAGATGTATTATCATGTGGGTATCGACCAGTAATTATCTGGACCTGCTTCGCTTATTATGCCTTTCTGGAGAATTGCGTTCTTCCTCTTTTGGCTCTCAGTGACTGGCGCTTGCATACATTCTGCACCTGCACTGGTCATTTTCTCCCAACGTTATTTTTTATATGCACATTCCCTGGCTGTTGATTCCAACAACCAGTGACAGTGCTGTGTGGTGCAGCAAACACAGCTGTAGCTGTCAAAATCAATAGCTGTAGGTTGTCAGAATAGTCAGTGCACTGACCATTCATAACTTGCCACACGAGACTGGCACACTATATTATCTAGGTAAAGCAGCGCCGATAGTGACAGGGGTACTTAGTGGTCAGTAATGCCGCTTCTTACATTCCCTCTCTTGTCTTTGACAATGTCTGTTCACCCATATGATGGGTACAGGATCACTGAAACACATGGTGCCTTCCCCTGTGACTCACCACTGCCTGCTGACGCTAGCACAGGGAATAGCCCAACCTTTTCCTCTGTGCATATCAGTCCCTGGTTATGGCTCTACTGCAATGATTGTATTCATGCTTAGTACTCACTGTTGAGCGTTGTGCAATGTATATACAGTATCTAGGGTAGACAACCCTTGGCACTAGTGTGTACAGAGTGGCACCTGCAGGGTCACTCCTTCTCTTTCTAGGCATGCGGGTTCTTCTCTTAATCTAACTCCTTCCCTCACAGAATAGAGTTTTTGGTGCTCTGTACCCTCTCCAAGTTGAAGAACCCAAGCTTGTCCTGCATGCCCTGAGACCCTGGCACAGTTAGCACTGCTCACAGCTGAATAATAGTACAACATTCTGAATGATCTATCTTCAGACTAGACATGATCATCCCAACCTGAGTGAACTAGCTACAATATAGGAAGGTCAGGGAGACCGTTAATATTTTTAGTACTCACTTATTACTTTTGTAAATGTTTGTACATGTTGTAAGATGGTGGTACTCCAAAAACATTTCTGACTAGTAATGTTGAACAATTGGCAGCAATAGAGTGAAATGTTGCCTACTCCTGGGGGTAAATTGACTAAGGTGGGAGTGTCACGATCCGGGTATCTGGACGCCATTTCTTACCTATCAGATGCCTCCTAAGGCTGGCTCAGCGCTCCAGGACCGGATCCCATCTGTTATCCTGATGTGCACATTCCCGCATCCTCTCCTGTCTCTCTGGACGCAGTCACAGTAACGCCTTATACATCTGGCATGGCGTCTCCCGCGGCCTCCGCCGCCGTCCCTGAGCTTCTGCATTCAGAGTGGCGATTACGTCAGCCGCGGCCTCCGCTGTGTCCGCGTGGTCGGATGTGCATCTGTCAGCCTGGCGTCTCCTGTCTCCGGTGGCCGGCGCCGCCATTACTGTTTTCCAGACCACATGGATTACAATCCAAACTTCCCTCCAAGTGTCTGCATGGGCGCAGCCATCTTGGATTCTGTCAGCTGATCATTCCTACCAATCCGTTGTCAGTATTATTAATTTGCATAATTGCCTAGCCAATGCCTTCCTTGCTGCAGGTATAAATAGGTTGTGCCTGAGCAAGGAAGGCGTCAGTGCTTTGGTTGTCAAACCTAGTTCCAGTTTGTCTCTCTTCTGTGAATGTCTTCCAGGTTCCAGCTCCTGTCTCCAGACTTCTGCTATAGAGACCCGCACCAGCATTCCATCTGCGGTGTAGCCTGACTCTCCGATCCATTCTGGACTCACCTGTTTCCAGCTACAACATCACCTGCTTCCAGCTTAGCTTCCAGCAGTGTACAGCTTCTCTTAAAGGGCCGGTGTCCTTTCTGCAGTTTACCACTCTCCACCGGAATTATTATTTCTCCGCTCTCAAATTCTACATTTCATCTACATTGCATCGCTCTCAAGCTTTATTTATTATTTAACTGGTTCCAGCCAGTATCCACTCCGTGCCAACACCTATCTGGTTCTAACCAGTACCCACAGCAGCATTTTATCTACAGCAGTCCAGCTTTCCCTGGAACACCAGCTGGTACGACCCTGGGCTTTCCTCATTGCTACAGTTGAGCCTGGTAAGGACTTTCCAACTTGCAGATAATAAGAACTGTCTCATACCACCAGAGCTCTGTGGCCCCTGCCACCCTGTAGTACCCAGGAACTGTATTATTATTTCTCTGCTGATTTTTATGTTACTTTTTACTGCTTCTGTGATGCATGGAGTTTGTCATAAATAAATATCATTGACTTTTACTCAAGTTGTCGTGGTCACGCCTTCGGGCGGTTTCTCTTCATGTTACTTACATGTCCAGGGGTCTGATACAACCTCCCAGGTTCCGGTACATCTCAGCCCCTACAACTGAGGCTGCCTTCCGTCAGCTCAGGCCCTCAGTTGTGACAGTAAGCACTGACCTAATGAATCCAGCCGGAGACCAGGATCAAGCGGCCAGGCCGATGCAAGAACTGGCAGCCCGACTAGAACATCAGGAGGCTGCACAGGGCCACATCATCCGCTGTCTCCAGGATCTCTCTACTCGGCTGGATGGGATTCAGACAACTCTCCGTGGATCAGGCGCTTCTGGTGCGTCAACCACAGTGACTCCAGTTATAACCCCACCCACCTTACCCATTTCTGCTCCACGTCTTCATCTTCCAACGCCAGCAAAATTTGACGGATCTCCAAGATTCTGCAGGGGATTTCTCAACCAGCGTGAGATTCAGTTTGAGCTACAACCTGGCAATTTTCCCAGTGACCGTACAAAAATTGCCTACATCATCTCACTTCTCAGTGGCTCAGCCCTTGACTGGGCATCACCGTTATGGGAGAGGTCCGACACCCTGCTATCTTCTTACACTGCATTCGTGTCAACATTCAGGCGCATCTTCGACGAGCCAGGCCGGGTAACTTCAGCTTCGTCTGAGATTCTCCGTTTACGCCAGGATTCACATACTGTAGGACAATATCTTATACAGTTCCAGATCCTGGCATCTGAACTGGCATGGAACGACGAGGCCCTGTATGCTGCATTCTGGCATGGTTTATCTGAGCGTATTAAAGATGAGTTAGCTACCAGAGACTTACCCTCCAAGTTAGATGAGCTAATCTCACTTTGTACAAAAGTTGACTTACGTTTCAGAGAGAGAGCAACTGAGCGTGGAAGATCATCTGCTCCAAAATCTTCTGCTCCTCCTCCTCGCCAACTGTCACCAACTAAAGATGAACCCATGCAAATTGGCCGTTCCCGTTTAACTCCTGCTGAGCGCCGAAGACGTCTCTCCGAGTCTCCCTGTCTTTATTGTGCAGCTCCGTCTCACACCATTAATGCCTGTCCCAAACGTCCGGGACTCCAAGTCCTAGCTCGTCAAGGAGAGGGCCGGCTAGGAGTAATGATCTCCTCTCCATCTCCTCAAGATTGTAATCTCCCAGTCTCGCTTCAAGTTGCTCAACGTTATCAGAACGTCATTGCCCTCCTGGATTCCGGAGCAGCTGGGAACTTTATTACCGAAGCCTATGTTAAACGGTGGTCCCTACCCACCGAGAGACTTCCTTCCTCCTTTTCCTTAACTGCCGTGGATGGCAGTAAAATTTTTGATACAGTTATTGCTCTAAGGACTCTACCAGTTCGTCTGAGAGTGGGAGTTCTTCATTCCGAACTTATTTCACTTTTAGTGATTCCAAGAGCCACACATCCTGTGGTCCTGGGCCTTCCATGGCTCCGTCTTCACAATCCTACAATTGATTGGACGACTACGCAAATCCTGGCATGGGGTCCCTCCTGTGCTGAGACATGTTTGTTTAAAGTGTTGCCTGTCTGTTCTTCCTCCCCCAGGTCGTCTGATGTTCCACCTCCTCCATATCAAGATTTCACGGATGTGTTCAGTAAAGCTTCTGCTGATATCCTTCCTCCTCATAGAGAATGGGACTGCCCGATTGATCTCGTTCCAGGGAAGGTTCCACCTCGAGGCCGAGCTTATCCGTTGTCTCTGCCCGAGACGCATTCTATGGAGGAATACATTAAAGAGAACCTAGCAAAGGGGTTCATTCGACCTTCTTCTTCTCCAGCCGGCGCAGGCTTCTTTTTTGTAAAAAAGAAAGATGGTGGTCTGCGGCCGTGCATCGACTACAGAGGTTTGAACGACATTACCATTAAGAACCGCTATCCTTTACCCCTGATTACTGAGCTCTTTGACAGAGTTAGCGGAGCTACCATCTTTACAAAGCTGGACTTGAGAGGTGCATACAATCTCATCCGGATCCGTGAGGGTGACGAGTGGAAGACCGTATTTAACACCCGTGACGGTCATTATGAGTACCTCGTCATGCCCTTCGGATTGAGCAATGCTCCAGCTGTCTTCCAGCATTTCGTCAATGAGATCTTCAGAGACATTCTATACCATCATGTCGTGGTCTATCTAGACGATATCCTCATTTTTGCCAACAATTTAGAGGAACATCGTTTTTGGGTAAAGGAGGTTCTGTCCCGTCTCCGTGTCAATCATCTCTATTGCAAATTAGAGAAATGCGTCTTTGAAGTCAAGTCCATTCCGTTTCTAGGGTACATTGTGTCCGGTTCCGGACTAGAGATGGATCCTGAGAAACTACAAGCAATCCAGAATTGGCCGGTACCCTTTACCCTCAAAGGGGTCCAGAGGTTCTTAGGGTTCGCCAATTATTACCGAAAGTTTATACGAGACTTTTCCACCATTGTGGCGCCTATTACTGCTTTCACCAAGAAGGGTGCTAACCCGTCCAAGTGGTCTTAAGAAGCCATGCAAGCTTTTCATCTTTTAAAACAGAGGTTCATCTCTGCGCCTGTCCTGAAACAGCCTGACATCGACTCTCCTTTCATCCTAGAGGTGGATGCCTCCTCCGTTGGAGTAGGAGCGGTGTTATCTCAGAGGGCTAAAGATGGCCATTTACATCCTTGCAGTTTCTTCTCACGGAAGTTCTCCCCAGCGGAGCGCAACTATGCCATTGGCGACCAGGAGTTGCTAGCCATCAAGCTCGCTCTAGAGGAGTGGAGATATCTGTTGGAGGGAGCTTCTCATTCAATCACCATCCTTACAGACCACAAGAACCTTCTATATCTGAAAGGCGCACAATGTCTCAACCCTCGTCAAGCCAGATGGGCACTTTTCTTTTCCAGGTTCGACTTTAAACTCCAGTTCTGTCCGGGCTCTCAGAATCGCAAGGCCGATGCCCTTTCCCGCTCATGGGAGCAAGAAAATGAGTCAGAGTCTTCAGACAAGCATCCTATTATAAATCCATTGGCATTCTCCACGGTAGGGATGGACTCTACGCCCCCATCAGGGAAAAGTTTTGTGAAGCCGACACTAAGGAAGAAGCTCATGCATTGGGCCCATGCTTCCCGCTTTGCCGGACATACAGGTATCCAAAAAACCCTGGAGTTTATCTCTAGGTCTTATTGGTGGCCAACTCTGAAAAAGGACGTTTTGGAGTTTATTGCATCTTGCCCAAAGTGTGCTCAACATAAAGTATCCCGCCAGTCGCCTGCGGGGCAACTGGTTCCACTATCTGTTCCCCGTTGACCATGGACCCATTTGTCGATGGATTTTATTACAGATTTGCCCATGTGCAACAAGTTTAATACCATCTGGGTGGTAGTTGACCGGTTCACCAAGATGGCACACTTCATTCCTCTCACCGGTCTTCCGTCAGCTTCCAAGTTGGCTCAAGTATTCATACAAGAGATCTTTCGACTCCACGGTCTTCCAGAAGAAATTATCTCAGATCGAGGAGTTCAATTCACAGCCAAATTCTGGCGAAGTTTATGTCAAGCCCTCCAAGTCAAGCTAAAGTTTTCCACGGCTTACCATCCTCAGACCAATGGTCAAACTGAGAGGGTGAATCAGGACTTGGAGTCCTTCCTCCGCATCTATGTGTCCTCCTCTCAAGATGACTGGGTTCAATTACTTCCCTGGGCCGAGTTCTGTCATAACAACCAGTATCATTCTTCGTCTTCTTCAACACCATTCTTCACCAACTTTGGATTCCACCCTAAAGTCCCTGAGTTCCAACCGCTTCCAGCAACTTCTGTTCCCGCAGTGGATATCACCTTGCATCAGTTTGCCAATATCTGGAAGAGCGTACGATCAGCTCTGCTCAAGGCATCGTTCAGGTACAAGAAGTTTGCGGATAAGAAGCGTCGAGCAGTTCCTGCTCTCAAGGTGGGTGATCGGGTATGGTTATCCACGAAGAATTTGAGGTTAAGAGTTCCCAGTATGAAGTTTGCACCTCGCTACATCGGTCCTTTTAAAATTGATCAAGTCATCAATCCTGTTGCTTACAGACTCCAGTTGCCTCCCTTCTTAAAGATACCCAGGACATTCCATGTTTCCCTGTTGAAACCGCTAATCTTGAATCGGTTTCATTCCTCACTTCCTCCAACTCCGAAAGTCCAAACTCAACGAGGCGTTGAGTATGAAGTAGCCAAGATCCTGGACTCACGTCACCGTTACGGTCAACTTCAGTATCTTATTGACTGGAAGGGTTATGGCCCTGAGGAACGTTCATGGACCAATGCTTCTGATGTCCATGCTCCTGCCTTGGTCCGGAGATTCCATTCCAAGTTTCCTCAAAAGCCAAAGAAGTGTCCTGGGGCCACTCCTAAAGGGGGGGGGTGCTGTCACGATCCGGGTATCTGGACGCCATTTCTTACCTATCAGATGCCTCCTAAGGCTGGCTCAGCGCTCCAGGACCGGATCCCATCTGTTATCCTGATGTGCACATTCCCGCATCCTCTCCTGTCTCTCTGGACGCAGTCACAGTAACGCCTTATACATCTGGCATGGCGTCTCCCGCGGCCTCCGCCGCCATCCCTGAGCTTCTGCATTCAGAGTGGCGATTACGTCAGCCGCGGCCTCCGCTGTGTCCGCGTGGTCGGATGTGCATCTGTCAGCCTGGCGTCTCCTGTCTCCGGTGGCCGGCGCCGCCATTACTGTTTTCCAGACCACATGGATTACAATCCAAACTTCCCTCCAAGTGTCTGCATGGGCGCAGCCATCTTGGATTCTGTCAGCTGATCATTCCTACCAATCCGTTGTCAGTATTATTAATTTGCATAATTGCCTAGCCAATGCCTTCCTTGCTGCAGGTATAAATAGGTTGTGCCTGAGCAAGGAAGGCGTCAGTGCTTTGGTTGTCAAACCTAGTTCCAGTTTGTCTCTCTTCTGTGAATGTCTTCCAGGTTCCAGCTCCTGTCTCCAGACTTCTGCTATAGAGACCCGCACCAGCATTCCATCTGCGGTGTAGCCTGACTCTCCGATCCATTCTGGACTCACCTGTTTCCAGCTACAACATCACCTGCTTCCAGCTTAGCTTCCAGCAGTGTACAGCTTCTCTTAAAGGGCCGGTGTCCTTTCTGCAGTTTACCACTCTCCACCGGTATTATTATTTCTCCGCTCTCAAATTCTACATTTCATCTACATTGCATCGCTCTCAAGCTTTATTTATTATTTAACTGGTTCCAGCCAGTATCCACTCCGTGCCAACACCTGTCTGGTTCTAACCAGTACCCACAGCAGCATTTTATCTACAGCAGTCCAGCTTTCCCTGGAACACCAGCTGGTACGACCCTGGGCTTTCCTCATTGCTACAGTTGAGCCTGGTACGGACTTTCCAACTTGCAGATAATAAGAACTGTCTCATACCACCAGAGCTCTGTGGCCCCTGCCACCCTGTAGTACCCAGGAACTGTATTATTATTTCTCTGCTGATTTTTATGTTACTGTTTACTGCTTCTGTGATGCATGGAGTTTGTCATAAATAAATATCATTGACTTTTACTCAAGTTGTCGTGGTCACGCCTTCGGGCGGTTTCTCTTCATGTTACTTACATGTCCAGGGGTCTGATACAACCTCCCAGGTTCCGGTACATCTCAGCCCCTACAACTGAGGCTGCCTTCCGTCAGCTCAGGCCCTCAGTTGTGACAGGGAGATTTTTAGAACTGGTGATGTTGCCCATAGCAACCAATCAGATTATATCTATTATCTGCTAGAAGCAGCTAGATAAATGGTAAGTAGAATCTGATTGGTTGCCATGGGCAACATCACCAGTTCTAAAAATCTCCCACCTTAGTAAATTTACCCCCTGGTGTGTGTGTGTGTGTGTGTGTGTGTGTGTGTGTGTATATATATATATATCAGTATAAAACCCTTTATTAATTCTGCTGCTAAAGATTGGGGCTAAAGGAGCTAATTGGTGTTGCAGACTGTAATGACAGCAGAGGGCGTGGTTGCCATGGAGACAGGACACAGTACAGAGGGAGGAGCACATGCCACATATGTCTCTGGTGCAGGGCAGCCGTCAGGGGTGGCCCTTATAGAGAGGGGGCCCACCACTGGCTCCTATAGCGGGCTGATGCACAGGGAGGGCTTAAAACAAGCCTTCCCTGGGTCTCAGCTCTGTGAATCGTTCCTACAGGTCTGCAATGCTCCACCTATATGTAACGTCATGATGTGTGACATCACATAGGGGTGGAGCGGTGTGACAAAATCTTTTTTTTTGGAGGGGGGACCCTGTCTATTTTGTCAGTCCGGGGCCCCACAATTTCTGATGGCAGCCCTGCTCTGGAGCCTTGAGATACAGTGACAGCTGGTCTGAGGAAAGATCTGAAGGAAGGGCGAGTGGGCATGAGAGATACCTGGCCAGGAGGAAGTGCCACATCAGTTTCCCTACATCCAGTGAGGGCAATAAGAGAATGAGGAGGCAGATTTACCCTGGTAGCCCCGAACATCTATTGAGGGGGGAGTGGAGGGAGATGAGCAAGCTGCGTATTTAGTCTGTGGAGGCTATCATAGAGAGGGAGAGGCAAGCAGTCAGTGAGGGGAGGGGACATAGAGAGTGCCGCTGAGGTGCTGAATGACAGCAGCACAGAGGAAACTCTGCTGGGAGATTATTGCATTGTTGCATTGGTGTACTGTACTGAAACAGTCAGTGAGATGTCAGCTGTCACATGATTCATGGAAACAACTTTAAGGGTATTAAAAAAACAAAAACTAGTCTGCCTGGAGCGCAGCAGTGGGGAATGAGAACAGGAGAGAGGTGGTGCATGACCCTGATAAATCTGCTTTATGCATTACATAGAGTATTCACCCCACACACATCTGGCCAATGGCCATAATTTGTGACTTGGGAATTATTAACATCCCCAATACCAAGTCAGAGAACAAATGGCCTATACAGCATTAGGAATTAGTTGTGGCTAATTAAGTAATAATCACTGCATAGCAAGAATATTCACTATTGCAAGATCAACATTTTCCATTCCTTTACACCTTCTATCATACCATCATCCTTTTCCCATCCGTTGCTCCTCCAAGTAACTCTGAGCACCCCTGTTACTCTTTCAGACTGTTTAGAAAAGCAAAGAGGATGGTTTACTAAGGGGGACATGTACTAAGCAGTGATAAAAGTGGAGAAGTGAGTCAGCGGAGAAGTTGCCCCAATCAGCTCCTCTGTATACGTTTATAGTATTCAAATTATAAATGTTACATCAATGCAGATTGGTTGCCATGTGCAACTTCTCCACTGGCTCACTTCTCCACTGTTTTCACTGCTTTGTACATGTCCCCTTGGAATTGCAAACTGTATGAGAGCACCTATTGTATGTGATGAGCCTGAACCAAAATATTGGATTTGTTTATATAAAGACCCTTACAGTAAATTACATACATAGGAGAGAACTCATGCTAAGTGCAGGACAAAAACAAAACTGGGGCTCCAGCAGTCTTCCTAAGTGCAGCAATGTGTTTCTGGCCGCAGATATGAGTTATGGGGGTCATTCCGAGTTGTTCGCTCGCAAGCTGCTTTTAGCAGCTTTGCACACGCTAAGCCGCCACCTACTGGTTGTGAATCTTAGCTTATCAAAATTGCGAACGAAAGATTAGCAGAATTGCGAATAGACACTTCTTAGCAGTTTCTGAGTAGCTCCAGACTTACTCGGCATCTGCGATCAGTTCAGTCAGTGTCGTTACTGGTTTGACGTCACAAACACACCCAGCGTTCGCCCAGACACTCCTCCGTTTCTCCAGCCACTCCCGTGTTTTTCCCAGAAACGGTAGCGTTTTTTCGCACACACCCATAAAACGGCCTGTTTCCGCCCAGAAACACCCACTTCCTGTCAATCACATTACGATCACCAGAACGAAGAAAAAACCTCGTAATGCCGTGAGTAAAATACCTAACTGCATAGCAAATTTACTTGGCGCAGTCGCACTGCGGGCATTGCGCATGCGCATTAGCGACTAATCGCTCCGTTGCGAGAAAAAAATACAGAGCGAACAACTCGGAATGACCCCCTATATTAAATACACTGTCATTCTTATTATTGTAGGTTTTAAGGTACAGCAGATTTAAGGAGCCTGTATACCATAGGGACAGCATTTAACATATTATTTTGTAGGGAGTAAGGAAAACGTATTGTGCTCACGTAAGTGTAATAAGGTAATTCCAGTATAGAGACAATTATAATTATAATTATAATACCTCAT
This sequence comes from Pseudophryne corroboree, assembly GCF_028390025.1. Taxonomy (NCBI): domain Eukaryota; kingdom Metazoa; phylum Chordata; class Amphibia; order Anura; family Myobatrachidae; genus Pseudophryne; species Pseudophryne corroboree. Next base: position 137,241,626 of record NC_086447.1, read on the forward strand.
ATAAATGTGTATGGGAGTAAGAGGATTATAGATCGTAATTTATAAGGAGTAATGGTCACAGGTACTATTTGCACAGTTGTAGAATTTACTAAATCTATATTAGGTAAGGCAAATTATTGCAATATATTTAAAAGGTTAGAAATGTTTCCATTTGTGAACGATTTGGATAAGGAATGAAATACATTTTTCTGATCCATTGCCATCGCTATAACCACTTAGGCAGGGTAATTGGAGGAGGTAGGGGGTAAGGATTTATGTTTCATGACAAGGCTTGAAGTTATTAAAGTATGTAATTTATACTGTATTGTGTATACTGGTATTTAGTTTAACTTAAACCCTGTTGAATTACCTTATTCTCTATTTAGTTCCCATCCGCTGGGATCCTTCTTATTGGTTAATAGTAATACCAACTATAGTATAAACTATTCTCACTTTCACATTGTGGTGTCTAACAAATAAATAATAATAATAATAATAATAATAATAATAATTATTATTATTATTATTATTATTATTATTAGGTAACAGTTCCCTAGAAGTGAAATCAACCATTCAGTTACTTATAATAGTAATAATTATAATCATTTTGCAAAAACGATAAAATAATTGTAGAATCACATTTCCTCATTGCGCTCCCAGTGGAATCAGGTAGGATCGACTTCAAGGAGGAGGACCAACTGTGGGGTAAGTATGGAAGTCTGTTTGCAGGGTGGGAGGGGATGAAGAAAAGTAGGTGGGGGCAAAGGAGCGGGTTGTGGAATAGTAGTGAGTGGGTTGGGGCTAGTCATAGTTTGTGGGGCAGTATTATTAATAAAAACACTTATTTCCCCTATCAAAAAGTTATTTGGAACAACTCACCAGTTGAAATCAAGTCTAGGAAAAATACATTATCCTTCCATGACTTTTATAGACTTTTCCCCTACATACATATAAAATAGAAATTCAAGATTAGTTAGTACAACATTCATAGAAAATCGGTGTATAAAGCAAACACAAAATAAGTATGCATATTATGCAGCTTTTGTTTGCTTTGAGGCTGTTATTACTTGCTCTTAGTGGCAAAGCATAAATCCTGAGTATTCCAATTTAAATATTATTCTTTATAAAACAAGAAAAGTGTAATAACGTGTCCTGATGTATTGTCATTTTCTGCACAACAATATTATTATTTTCAAATTTATTGTGTCAATGATGATACAAACGAATGTTTACCTTAAATACATACCAGCTTTGCTAATTAACAATGGGCAGTGTTTCTCCTGAGACGTTTGTAATACAGTAGTAGTTACTTTACTCTACTGATTTCCATTGAGATCCAATTGACCTTAATTAATTGTAACAAGTGTAAATACTTCTTAAAAAAACATGGAAAAGACTAAAACTATACATAGAAATGTAGGTGCAGTAGTACAATCAATTAAATTAATTAATTACATTGAATAATTAATTCTAATGGGGCACACTTGAAATAGATGCCACAGTGCTATAAAGCTGAGGGATCAGTTGCTAGGAGATAATGCTAGTCCACATGCAACATCAGTTCATCGTCTCACTGTACCCAAAAAAGTGCCATCCCAAAATGTTAAATGCAAGATGTGAGACTGCCAGGGCGTGGCAGCTGAGGAGCTGATAGATAGGGCTTGCCAATTCGGCTGGTGAATGGGCTGCTGTGAGCAGGGCCGACATCAGGAGGGGACTGCCAGGACTTTAGTCCCGGACCTGGACAGAGAAGGGGCCCATGTGACAGCAGTGTGTATTGGGACCAGCTGATGCACTGGCAGGCTGCCATGGAAGGACAGAGACATGTCATTTTGAATTTAGCTGCTGATTGGCTGCCACTCCATGAGTTCTGAATGGCTTATGGTGGAGCTAAATTCAAAATGCTACTTGCTGTTGGAGAAGATCAAAGGGTTGCAGCAGACACTGGTCCTGCTGGCTCTTCTCCACGCTAAATGAACCCATGGAGAGCTGTGACCTTTGCCCTGTGCCTTCAGCTCTCAATCTAAAGCTGATGCTAGTGTCCTGTGGCACATTTCTTTTTAGGAGTGCTGCCATGAAAACTTACATGCTAGTTTGTCAGTCCTGGGTCCCGGCTGTGAGGTGTACAGGAAGTTGGGAGAGTGGTGTGGAGCTGACCCCTTGGGAGAGCCAGACCAGTATCTGCAACTTTGGGCATTTCATCTTAGACCTGGAGCTGAGTGGGAGCCCCTGGTTCTGGGTGAGTGCCAATAAGAATTCTTCTAGCAAGAAACTGGGGACTGCAAATGTTTCATACAATACAGATAAGTGACGCTTCCATAGTGTATATTGCATATATAATGTATGTCCACAGTAATCTACCAGCTGAGAGATGTAGATTGTGTTAGAGAGTACTTATTACTATTCAAACATTGCTCTGTGGACAGTGATATTGATTGTCTCAGTACGCCGCATAGACATAGAAACCATTCAGTATAACTCCTACAGAGTTTATTGTAGCAGCCAAAAACCTCTAGAGACATTTGTTTCAGGAGAGACTACATTTGTTAACAATGTGTGCCAACTTCCATGGTACCCACTGACATAACAAGCTTGTAACATTAACAGACTGGTGTGTTCAGTATTTCAGAGTGTGCATATGGCTGTATTTCTGCCATAGAATATGAAAGTGTAGTTACCTGATACGGAAATTTAGAATTATTTGTTTGGAGGATAGTTATATGACAAGCGTGGTGTCCCTTTCACATCGCACAAATAACCCGGTACCGACACGGCATATTGCCGTGTCGAACCGGGTCAGTGTGCGATGTGAAAGCACACTGGCCGATTTAGCGGGTCGCCTGACCCGGTAAATCAACCCGGTAAAAAAGAAGGGTTTTACCCGGGTTGATTACCGGGTCAGGTGCGGTGTGAATGGGAGCCGTGTCGATGCGACACGGTTCCCATTCACAAGATAGGGAGAGGCGGCGCTGGAGATGAGCTCATCTCCCGACGCCGCCTCCACCCCCGCCCCTGCTGCTGCGGCCTCCGTTGTCATGGCAACCGACCCGGTATATTGCCGGGTCGGGAAGCCTGCAACGGAGCGCAAATGCCGGATCCCACCCGGTAAGTACACGTTTGTCTTACCGGGTAGGACCCGGCATTTGCGGTGTGAATGCAGCATTATAGTACTGCCTGTGGGGAACTGAAATGGAGTTTATAGTATTAGAGGTTTCATTGATTGTGTGATTGTACTTTCTTCTGATTATCGATGCTTAGATTTCCATATTGTGGTTTCTGCCAGTATTCTTTCATAGCTTGCCTTTTGTAGAGTTCATCATTGCTAATTCTATATTTCTGAATCATGTTTGATGTTCTTATGCAGTGACCATTATCAATGTTCTTATGCAATAGCAATCATTGATGGTATTATTTATTCAGTGATTATTGATATTCTTGTGTCTTTACTTTTTATTAATATTCTTGTGTGTTATTCATCATTGATATTGTCCTACAGTACATATATATATATATATATATATATATAAAAAAATTATATATATATATATATATATATATACATACATACATACATACACATACTGTATATATCTATCAAGTGTCTACATTCCTTTTAGAGTCTATGGGGTAGTTGTATTAAGCCCGGAGAAGGGATAAAGAAGTGATAAAGCAGTGATAAGTGGAAGGTGATAAAGCACCAGCCAGTTTTTACGGATTTGAAAAATGACAGGTAGGAGCTGATTGGCTGGTGCGTTATCACCTTGCACTTATCACTGATTTATCACTTCTTTATCCCTTCTCCAGGCTTAATACATCTGCCCCTCTATTCTTATGATGTATGTTTCTATTCATTGTGTTATTGACAGCTGAAAATTTGCCATACCATATAATAATGGTAAATAAATATACCGTGGTGGTTTCAGCAATAAACCTTGGGTGTTCTGTGCTTGATGAGACTTAAGGTTGTGATGTGTTGGGGCAGAGGTTTCCTGAACCGATCTCTGGTGGATGGAAGACCTGTTCCCTACACCATGGCCTATCCAGAATCAAATGGAGACACTGCCATAAGTCAAGAGAAAGGAAGGTGATGGAATTATTTGTAATGTACACACCACTCCTACATGATCCTACAGCCATGACGTGTATGCAAGGAGTGTTAAACATAAAAAAGCTGATAGCATGTACAGTAAAGGGCATATTAGTTCAAGGCAAACATAGAGTCTGTTGGAAATACAGTGCATTCGGAAAGTATTCACAGCGCTTAATTTCTTCCACATTTTGTTATGTTACAGCCTTATTCCAAAATGGAATAGTTTAATTTTTTCCATCAAAATTCTACACACTACCCCATAATGACAACGTGAAATAAGTTTTTTTGAGATTTTTGCTAATTTATTAAAAATAAAAAACTAAGAAATCACTTGTACATAAGTAATTCATAGCCTTTGCCATGATGCTCAAAATTGAGCTCAGATGCATCCTGTTTCCACTGATGATCCTTGAGATGTTCCTACAGCTTAATTGGAGTCCACCTGTGGTAAATTAAGTTGATTGGACAAGATTTGGAAAGGCACACACCTGTCTATATAAGGTCCCACACTTGACAGTGCATGTCTGAGCACAAACCAAGGATGAAGTAGACCTCCGAGACAGGAGTGTCTTGAGGCACAAGTCTGGGGAAGGGTACAGAAAAATATCTGCTGCTTTGAAGGTCCCATTGAGCATAGTGGCCTCCATCATCCGTAAATGAAAGAAGTTCGGAACCACCAGGACTCTTACTAGAGCTGGCCGGCCGTATAAACTGAGCGATCGGGGGAGAAGGGCCCTAGTCAGGGAGGTAACCAAGAACCCGATGTTCACTCTACCAGAGCTACATCATTCCTCTGTGGAGAGAGGAGAACCTTCCAGAAGGACAACCATCTCTGCAGCAATCCACCAATCAGGCCTGTATGGTAGAGTGGCCAGATGGAAGCCACTCCTTAGTAAAAAGCACATGGCAGCCCGCCTGGAGTTTTACAAAATGCACCTGAAGCACTCTCAGACCATGAGAAACAAAATTTTCTGGACTGATGAGACAAAGATTGAACTCTTTGGCGTGAATGCCAGGCATCATGTTTGAAGGAAACCAGGCACCGCTCATCAGCAGACCAATACCATCCCTACAGTGAAGCATTGTGGTGGCAGCATCAGGCTGTGGGGATGTTTTTCAGCGGCAGGAACTGGGAGACTAGTCAGGAGAGAGGGAAAAATGAATAGAGCAATGTCGCGAGACATCCTGGATGACAACCTGTTCCAGAGCGCTCTTGACCTCAGACTACGGTTCATCTTTCAGCAGGACAATGACCCTAAGCACACAGCCAAGCTATCAAAGGAGTGGCTTCAGGACAACTCTGTGAGTGTTCTTGAGTGGCCCAGCCAGAGCCCAGACTTGCATCTGATTGAACATCTTTGCAGAGATCTGAATATGGCTGTGTACCGACACTTCCTATCCAACCTGATGGAGCTTGAGAGGTGCTGCAAAGAGGAATGGGCAAAACTGCACAAAGATAGGTGTGCCAGGCTTGTGGCATCATATTCAAAAAGACTTGAGGCTGTAATTGCTGCTAAAGGTGCAACAAAGTATTGAGAAAGGCTGTGAATACTTATGTACATGTGATTTCTTAGTTTCATATTTTTAGTAAATTTGCAAAAATCTCAAAAAATCTTTTTTAATGTTGTCATTATGGGGTATCATGTGTAGAATTTTAAGGGGAAAAAATGATTTTATTATTATAGCGCTGTGAATACTTTCCGGATGCACTCTACATAACGCACTTATTTATAACCCAACTTAAACATCCATATAATATTAAATATTGTATATGAAATAATTATTAAATAATGCATATTGTATATTGTCACTTGTTCCCAAACTGCAAGTTTTAAGGATATCCATGTTTAAACACAGGTGACTTAATTAGAACCTTAGTCAATTTTATGTACCGTACTATCTGTGCACAAGCATGGATATCCTTAAAACTTTGACTTTTATGAACCCTGTCCAATTAACTCCTATACGGCCTTATTCACTTTTGTTAGCAAACCAAAAAGGCACACTAATGTACAAAACCATGTGCAGTGCAGGTGGGGCAGATCTAACATGCACAAAAAGAGTTAGACTTGGGTATGGTGTGTTCAAACTGAAATCTAAATTGCAGTGTAAAAGTATATCCACTAAACAGGAACAATAGAACTCACCCAAATCCTAATCTGTCTGCACATGTTACATCTGCCCCACATATAGTGCAACATGGTTTTTCCAGTTAGTGTGCTTTTTTGGTTTGCTAACAAACCTGAATAACACCCATAGTACAGTATTAGGAAAACAATTCTTGCTGAATATTTTTCTCACTAAAGTATAAAGCCAATTGACACAAGCAGTTATAATTAGTGATGTGCACCGGAAATTTTTCGGGTTTTGGTTTTGGGTTCGGTTCTGCGGCCGTGTTTTGGGTTCGAACGCGTTTTGGCAAAACCTCACCGAATTTTTTTTGTCGGATTCGGGTGTGTTTTGGATTCGGGTGTTTTTTTAAAAAAACCCTAAAAAACAGCTTAAATCATAGAATTTGGGGGTCATTTTGATCCCATAGTATTATTAACCTCAATAACCATAATTTACACTCATTTTCAGTCTATTCTGAACACCTCACACCTCACAATATTATTTTTAGTCCTAAAATTTGCACCGAGGTCGCTGGATGGCTAAGCTAAGCGACACAAGTGGCCGACACAAACACCTGGCCCATCTAGGAGTGGCACTGCAGTGTCAGGCAGGATGGCACTTCCAAAAAATTGTCCCCAAACAGCACATAGTGCAAAGAAAAAAAGAGGCACACCAAGGTCGCTGTGTGACTAAGCTAAGCGACCCTAGTGGACGACACAAACACCTGGCCCATCTAGGAGTGGCACTGCAGTGTCACGCAGGATGGCCCTTCAAAAAAATACTCGCCAAACAGCACATGATGCAAAGATAAAAAGAAGCGCAATGAGGTAGCTGTGTGACTAAGCTAAGCGACCCTAGTGGCCGACACAAACACCTGGCCCATCTAGGAGTGGCACTGCAGTGTCACGCAGGATGACCCTTCAAAAAAATACTCCCCAAACAGCACATGACGCAAAGAAAAAAAGAGGCGCAATGAGGTAGCTGTGTGACTAAGCTAAGCGACCCTAGTGGCCGACACAAACACCTGGCCCATCTAGGAGTGGCACTGCACTGTCACGCAGGATGGCCCTTCAAAAAAATACTCCCCAAACAGCACATGACGCAAAGAAAAGAAGAGGTGCAATGAGGTAGCTGTGTGACTAAGCTAAGCGACCCTAGTGGCCGACACAAACACCTGGCCCATCTAGGAGTGGCACTGCAGTGTCACGCAGGATGGCCCTTCAAAAAAATACTCCCCAAACAGCACATGACGCAAAGAAAAATGAAAGAAAAATGAGGTGCAAGATGGAATTGTCCTTGGGCCCTCCCACCCACCCTTATGTTGTATAAACAGGACATGCACACTTTATCGAACCCATCATTTCAGCGACAGGGTCTGCCACACGACTGTGACTGAAATGACTGGTTGGTTTGGGCCCCCACCAAAAAAGAAGCAATCAATCTCTCCTTGCACAAACTGGCTCTACAGAGGCAAGATGTCCACCTCATCATCATCGTCCGATTCATCACCCTTTCACTGTGTACATCCCCCTCCTCACAGATTATTAATTCATCCCCACTGCTGAAATCCACCATCTCAGGTCCACGTGCACTTTCTGGAGGCAATTGCTGCTGGTGAATGTCTCCACGGAGGAATTGATTATAATTCATTTTAATGAACATCATCTTCTCCACATTTTCTGGAAGTAACCTCGTACGCCGATTGCTGACAAGGTGAGCGGCGGCACTAAACACTCTTTCGGAGTACACACTGGAGGGAGGGCAACTTAGGTAGAATAAAGCCAGTTTCTGCAAGGGCCTCCAAATTGCCTCTTTTTCCTGCCAGAATACTTACGGACTGTCTGACGTGCCTACTTGGATGCGGTCACTCATATAATACTCCACCATTCTTTCAATGGTGACAGAATCATATGCAGTGACAGTAGACGACATGTCAGTAATCGTTGGCAGGTCCTTCAGTCCGGACCAGATGTCAGCACTCGCTCCAGACTGCCCTGCATCACCGCCAGCGGGTGGGCTCGGAATTCTTAGCCTTTTCCTCGCACCCCCAGTTGCGGGAGAATGTGAAGGAGGAGATGTTGACGGGTCACGTTCCGCTTGACTTGACAATTTTCTCAACAGCAGGTCTTTGAACCCCTGCAGACTTGTGTCTTCCGGAAAGAGAGATACAACGTAGGTTTTAAATCTAGGATCGAGCACGGTGGCCAAAATGTAGTGCTCTGATTTCAACAGATTGACCACCCGAGAATCCTGGTTAAGCGAATGAAGGGCTCCATCCACAAGTCCCACATGCCTAGCGTAATCACTCTGTTTTAGCTCCTCCTTCAATGTCTCCAGCTTCTTCTGCAAAAGCCTGATGAGGGGAATCACCTGACTCAGGCTGGCACTGTCTGAACTGACTTCACGTGTGGCAAGTTCAAAAGGTTGCAGAACCTTGCACAACGTTGAAATCATTCTCCACTGCGCTTGAGACAGGTGCATTCCACCTCCTTTGCCTATATCGTGGGCAGATGTATAGGCTTGAATGGCCTTTTGCTGCTCCTCCATCCTCTGAAGCATATAGAGGGTTGAATTCCACCTCGTTACCACCTCTAGCTTCAGATGATGGCAGGGCAGGTTCAGGTGTTTTTGGTGGTGCTCCAGTCTTCTGTACGTGGTGCCTGTATGCCGAAAGTGGCCCGCAAAGTCTTCTGGCCACCGACAGCATCTCTTGCACGCCCCTGTCATTTTTAAATAATTCTGCACCACCAAATTCAAGGTATGTGCAAAACATGGGACGTGCTGGAATTTGCCCAGATGTAATGCACGCACAATATTGCTGGCGTTGTCCGATGCCACAAATCCCCAGGAGAGTCCAATTGGGGTAAGCCATTCTGCGATGATCTTCCTCAGTTGCCGTAAGAGGTTTTCAGCTGTGTGCGTATTCTGGAAACCGGTGATACAAAGCGTAGCCTGCCTAGGAACGAGTTGGCATTTGCGAGATGCTGCTACTGGTGCCGCCACTGCTGTTCTTGCAGTGGGAGGCAATACATCTACCCAGTGGGCTGTCACAGTCATGTAGTCCTGAGTCTGCCCTGCTCCACTTGTCCACATGTCCGTGGTTAAGTGGACATTGGGTACAACTGCATTTTTTAGGACACTGGTGACTCTTTTTCTGAGGTCTGTGTACATTTTCGGTATCGCCTGCCTAGAGAAATGGAACCTAGATGGTATTTGGTACCGGGGACACAGTACCTCAATCAAGTCTATAGTTGGCTCTGAAGTAACGATGGATACCGGAACCACGTTTCTCACCGCCCAGGCTGCCAAGGCCTCAGTTATCCGCTTTGCAGCAGGATGACTGCTGTGATATTTCATCTTCCTCGCAAAGGACTGTTGGACAGTCAATTGCTTACTGGAAGTAGTACAAGTGGTCTTCCGACTTCCCCTCTGGGATGACCATCGACTCCCAGCAGCAACAACAGCAGCACCAGCAGCAGTAGGCGTTACACTCAAGGATGCATCGGAGGAATCCCAGGCAGGAGAGGACTCGTTAGACTTGCCAGTGACATGGCCTGCAGGACTATTGGCTTTCCTGGGTAAGGAGGAAATTGACACTGAGGGAGTTGGTGGTGTGGTTTGCGTGAGCTTGGTTACAAGAGGAAGGGATTTACTGGTCAGTGGACTGCTTCCGCTGTCGCCCAAAGTTTTTGAACTTGTCACTGACTTATGATGAATGCGCTGCAGGTGACGTATAAGGGAGGATGTTCCTAGGTGGTTAACGTCCTTACCCCTACTTATTACAGCTTGACAAAGGCAACACACGGCTTGACACCTGTTGTCCGCATTTGTGTTGAAATAATTCCACACCGAAGAGCTGATTTTTTTTGTATTTTGACCAGGCATGTCAATGGCCATATTCCTCCCACGGACAACAGGTGTCTCCCCGGGTGCCTGACTTAAACAAACCACCTCACCATCAGAATCCTCCTTGTCAATTTCCTCCCCAGCGCCAGCAACACCCATATCCTCATCCTGGTGTACTTCAACACTGACATCTTCAATTTGACTATCAGGAACTGGACTGCGGGTGCTCCTTCCAGCACTTGCAGGGGGCGTGCAAATGGTGGAAGGCGCAAGCTCTTCCCGTCCAGTGTTGGGAAGGTCAGGCATCTCAACCGACACAATTGGACTCTCCTTGGGGATTTGTGATTTCGAAGAATGCACAGTTCTTTGCTGTGCTTTTGCCAGCTTAAGTCTTTTCATTTTTCTAGCGAGAGGCTGAGTGCTTCCATCCTCATGTGAAGCTGAACCACTAGCCATGAACATAGGCCAGGGCCTCAGCCGTTCCTTGCCACTCCGTGTCGTAAATGGCATATTGGCAAGTTTACGCTTCTCCTCAGACGCTTTTAATTTTGATTTTTGGGTCATTTTTTTACTGATCTTTTGTGTTTTGGATTTTACATGCTCTGTACTATGACATTGGGCATCGGCCTTGGCAGACGACGTTGATGGCATTTCATCGTCTCGGCCATGACTAGTGGCAGCAGCTTCAGCACGAGGTGGAAGTGGATCTTGATCTTTCCCTATTTTTTTAACCTCCACATTTTTGTTCTCCATATTTTAATTCGCACAACTAAAAGCCACCACAGGTATACAATGTAGATGGATGGATAGTATAGTATTATATTACTTATGGAGGACGAGTGCACTGACGACACAGAGGTAGGTACAGCCGTGGCCTACCGTACTGCTATATATATATATACTGTATAATAATAACGGACCTGGTGGACACTGTCAGCAGACTGCTAAACTAGTATGAAGAAAAAAAAAGCCACCACAGGTATACAATGTAGATGGATGGATAGTATAGTATTATATTACTTATGGAGGACGAGTGCACTGACGACACAGAGGTAGGTACAGCCGTGGCCTACCGTACTGCTATATATAATATACTGTATAATAATAACGGACCTGGTGAACACTGTCAGCAGACTGCTAAACTAGTATGAAGAAAAAAAAGCCACCACAGGTATACAATGTAGATGGGTGGATAGTATAGTATTATATTACTTATGGAGGACGAGTGCACTGACGATACAGAGGTAGGTACAGCCGTGGCCTACCGTACTGCTATATATATATATATAATATACTGTAAAATAATAACGGACCTGGAGGACACTGTCAGCAGACTGCTAAACTAGTATGAAGAAAAAAAAGCCACCACAGGAGTGTTTTTCAGGCAGACAAACGTATACTGGACTGGTGGTCACTGTCAGCAAAACTGTGCACTGTACTCCTGCTATAACTGCTCCCCAGTCCCCACAATTAGGCAGTGTGAGCAGTGCACTCAGCACAGATATATCATGCAGCAGTGCAGCACACTGAGCACAGATATGGTGGAGCGTTTTTTCCAGGCAGAGAAACAACGGATTAAAATCACTGGTGGTATTATAATCAAAACCCTGCACTGTACTCCCTAACAGCTGCTCCCCGTCCCCAATCCTCCCCACAATTTTAACTAAGTCACTCTTTTCTACTATAACGGAGAGGACGCCAGCCACGTCCTCTCCCTATCAATCTCAATGCACGTGTGAAAATGGCGGCGACGCGCGGCTGCTTATATAGAATCCGAGTCTCGCGAGAATCCGACAGCGGGATGATGACGTTCGGGCGCGCTCGGTTTACCCGAGCCACACAGGAGAATCCGAGCACGGCTCGGACCCGTGTAAAAAGGCTGAAGTTCGGGGGGGTTCGGTTTCCGAGAAACCGAACCCGCTCATCACTAGTTATAATTAGTGATGTGCACCGGACATTTTTCGGGTTTTGTGTTTTGGTTTTGGATTCGGTTCCGCGGCCGTGTTTTGGATTCGGACGCGTTTTGGCAAAACCTCACCGAAATTTTTTTGTCGGATTCGGGTGTGTTTTGGATTCGGGTGTTTTTTACAAAAAACCCTAAAAAACAGCTTAAATCATAGAATTTGGGGGTCATTTTGATCCCATAGTTTTATTAACCTCAATAACCATAATTTCCACTCATTTCCAGTCTATTCTGAACACCTCACACCTCACAATATTATATTTAGTCCTAAAATTTGCACCGAGGTCGCTGGATGGCTAAGCTAAGCGACACAAGTGGCCGACACAAACACCTGGCCCATCTAGGAGTGGCACTGCAGTGTCAGGCAGGATGGCACTTCAAAAAAATAGTCCCCAAACAGCACATGATGCAAAGAAAAAAAGAGGCGCACCAAGGTCGCTGTGTGACTAAGCTAAGCGACACAAGTGGCCGACAAAACACCTGGCCCATCTAGGAGTGGCACTGCAGTGTCAGGCAGGATGGCACTTCAAAAAAATAGTCCCCAAACAGCACATGATGCAAAGAAAAAAAGAGGCGCACCAAGGTCGCTGTGTGACTAAGCTAAGCGACACAAGTGGCCGACACAAACACCTGGCCCATCTAGGAGTGGCACTGCAGTGTCAGCCAGGATGGCACTTCAAAAAAATAGTCCCCAAACAGCACATGATGCAAAGAAAAAAAGATGCGCACCAAGGTCGCTGTGTGACTAAGCTAAGCGACACAAGTGGCCGACACAAACATCTGGCCCATCTAGGAGTGGCACTGCAGTGTCAGGCAGGATGGCACTTCAAAAAAATAGTCCCCAAACAGCACATGATGCAAAGAAAAAAAGAGGCGCACCAAGGTTGCTGTGTGACTAAGCTAAGCGACACAAGTGGCCGACACAAACACCTGGCCCATCTAGGAGTGGCACTGCAGTGTCAGGCAGGATGGCACTTCAAAAAAATAGTCCCCAAACAGCACATCATGCAAAGAAAAAAAGAGGCGCACCAAGGTCGCTGTGTGACTAAGCTAAGCGACACAAGTAGCCGACACAAACATCTGGCCCATCTAGGAGTGGCACTGCAGTGTCAGGCAGGATGGCACTTCAAAAAAATAGTCCCCAAACAGCACATGATGCAAAGAAAAAAAGAGTGCACCAAGGTCGCTGTGTGGCTAAGCGACACAAGTGGCCGACACAAACACCTGGCCCATCTAGGAGTGGCACTGCAGTGTAAGGCAGGATGGCACTTCAAAAAAATTGTCCCCAAACAGCACATGATGCAAAGAAAAAAAGAGGCGCACCACAGGTATAGAATGTAGATGGATTATATACTTAATGACGACACAGAGGTAGGTACAGCAGTGGCCTTCCGTACTGCTATATATAGTATACTGGTGGTCACTGTGTCAGCAACCTGCAAAACTAAAATGCACCACAGGTATAGAATGTAGATGGATAGTATACTTAATGACGACACAGAGGTAGGTACAGCAGTGGCCTTCCGTACCATACTGCTATATATAGTATACTGGTGGTCACTGTGTCAGCAAACTGCAAAACTAAAATGCACCACAGGTATAGAATGTAGATGGATAGTATACTTAATGACAACACAGAGGTAGGTACAGCAGTGGCCTTCCGTACTGCTATATATAGTATACTGGTGGTCACTGTGTCAGCAAACTGCAAAACTAAAATGCACCACAGGTATAGAATGTAGATGGATAGTATACTTAATGACGACACAGAGGTAGGTACAGCAGTGGCCTTCCGTACCGTACTGCTATATATAGTATACTGGTGGTCACTGTTTCAGCAAACTGCAAAACTAAAATGCACCAGAGGTATAGAATGTAGATGGATAGTATACTTAATGACGACACAGAGGTAGGTACAGCAGTGGCCTTCCGTACCGTACTGCTATATATAGTATACTGGTGGTCACTGTGTCAGCAAACTGCAAAACTAAAATGCACCACAGGTATAGAATGCAGATGGATAGTATACTTAATGAGGACACAGAGGTAGGTACAGTAGTGGCCTTCCGTACTGCTATATATACTATACTGGTGGTCACTGTGTCAGCAAACTGCAAAACTAAAATGCACCACAGGTATAGAATGTAGATGGATAGTATACTTAATGATGACACAGAGGTAGGTACAGCAGTGGCCTTCCGTACCGTACTGCTATATATAGTATACTGGTGGTCACTGTGTCAGCAAACTGCAAAACTAAAATGCACCACAGGTATAGAATGTAGATGGATAGTATACTTAATGACGACACAAAGGTAGGTACAGCAGTGGCCTTCCGTACTGCTATATATAGTATACTGGTGGTCACTGTGTCAGCAAACTGCAAAACTAAAATGCACCACAGGTATAGAATGTAGATGGATAGTATACTTAATGACAACACAGAGGTAGGTACAGCAGTGGCCTTCCGTACCGTACTGCTATATATAGTATACTGGTGGTCACTGTGTCAGCAAACTGCAAAACTAAAATGCACCACAGGTATAGAATGTAGATGGATAGTAAACTTAATGACGACACAGAGGTAGGTACAGCAGTGGCCTTCCGTACCATACTGCTATATATAGTATACTGGTGGTCACTGTGTCAGCAAACTGCAAAACTAAAATGCACCACAAGTATAGAATGTAGATGGATAGTATACTTAATGACGACACAGAGGTAGGTACAGCAGTGGCCTTCCGTACTACTATATATAGTATACTGGTGGTCACTGTGTCAGCAAACTGCAAAACTAAAATGCACCACAGGTATAGAATGTAGATGGATAGTATACTTAATGACGACACAGAGGTAGGTACAGCAGTGGCCTTCCATACCGTACTGCTATATATAGTATACTGGTGGTCACTGTTTCAGCAAACTGCAAAACTAAAATGCACCACAGGTATAGAATGTAGATGGATAGTATACTTAATGACGACACAGAGGTAGGTACAGCAGTGGCCTTCCGTACCGTACTGCTATATATAGTATACTGGTGGTCACTGTGTCAGCAAACTGCAAAACTAAAATGCACCACAGGTATAGAATGTAGATGGATAGTATACTTAATGACGACACAGAGGTAGGTACAGTAGTGGCCTTCCGTACTGCTATATATAGTATACTGGTGGTCACTGTGTCAGCAAACTGCAAAACTAAAATGCACCACAGGTATAGAATGTAGATGGATAGTATACTTAATGATGACACAGAGGTAGGTACAGCAGTGGCCTTCCGTACCGTACTGCTATATATAGTATACTGGTGGTCACTGTGTCAGCAAACTGCAAAACTAAAATGCACCACAGGTATAGAATGTAGATGGATAGTATACTTAATGACGACACAGAGGTAGGTACAGCAGTGGCCTTCAGTACTGCTATATATAGTATACTGGTGGTCACTGTGTCAGCAAACTGCAAAACTAAAATGCACCACAGGTATAGAATGTAGATGGATAGTATACTTAATGACAACACAGAGGTAGGTACAGCAGTGGCCTTCCGTACCGTACTGCTATATATAGTATACTGGTGGTCACTGTGTCAGCAAACTGCAAAACTAAAATGCACCACAGGTATAGAATGTAGATGGATAGTATACTTAATGACGACACAGAGGTAGGTACAGCAGTGGCCTTCCGTACCATACTGCTATATATAGTATACTGGTGGTCACTGTGTCAGCAAACTGCAAAACTAAAATGCACCACAGGTATAGAATGTAGATGGATAGTATACTTAATGACGACACAGAGGTAGGTACAGCAGTGGCCTTCCGTACTACTATATATAGTATACTGGTGGTCACTGTGTCAGCAAACTGCAAAACTAAAATGCACCACAGGTATAGAATGTAGATGGATAGTATACTTAATGACGACACAGAGGTAGGTACAGCAGTGGCCTTCCGTACCGTACTGCTATATATAGTATACTGGTGGTCACTGTTTCAGCAAACTGCAAAACTAAAATGCACCACAGGTATAGAATGTAGATGGATAGTATACTTAATGACGACACAGAGGTAGGTACAGCAGTGGCCTTCCGTACCGTACTGCTATATATAGTATACTGGTGGTCACTGTGTCAGCAAACTGCAAAACTAAAATGCACCACAGGTATAGAATGTAGATGGATAGTATACTTAATGAGGACACAGAGGTAGGTACAGTAGTGGCCTTCCGTACTGCTATATATAGTATACTGGTGGTCACTGTGTCAGCAAACTGCAAAACTAAAATGCACCACAGGTATAGAATGTAGATGGATAGTATACTTAATGACAACACAGAGGTAGGTACAGCAGTGGCCTTCCGTACTACTATATATAGTATACTGGTGGTCACTGTGTCAGCAAACTGCAAAACTAAAATGCACCACAGGTATAGAATGTAGATGGATAGTATACTTAATGACGACACAGAGGTAGGTACAGCAGTGGCCTTCCGTACCGTACTGCTATATATAGTATACTGGTGGTCACTGTTTCAGCAAACTGCAAAACTAAAATGCACCACAGGTATAGAATGTAGATGGATAGTATACTTAATGACGACACAGAGGTAGGTACAGCAGTGGCCTTCCGTACCGTACTGCTATATATAGTATACTGGTGGTCACTGTGTCAGCAAACTGCAAAACTAAAATGCACCACAGGTATAGAATGTAGATGGATAGTATACTTAATGAGGACACAGAGGTAGGTACAGTAGTGGCCTTCCGTACTGCTATATATAGTATACTGGTGGTCACTGTGTCAGCAAACTGCAAAACTTAAATGCACCACAGGTATAGAATGTAGATGGATAGTATACTTAATGATGACACAGAGGTAGGTACAGCAGTGGCCTTCCGTACCGTACTGCTATATATAGTATACTGGTGGTCACTGTGTCAGCAAACTGCAAAACTAAAATGCACCACAGGTATAGAATGTAGATGGATAGTATACTTAATGACGACACAAAGGTAGGTACAGCAGTGGCCTTCCGTACTGCTATATATAGTATACTGGTGGTCACTGTGTCAGCAAACTGCAAAACTAAAATGCACCACAGGTATAGAATGTAGATGGATAGTATACTTAATGACAACACAGAGGTAGGTACAGCAGTGGCCTTCCGTACCGTACTGCTATATATAGTATACTGGTGGTCACTGTGTCAGCAAACTGCAAAACTAAAATGCACCACAGGTATAGAATGTAGATGGATAGTAAACTTAATGACGACACAGAGGTAGGTACAGCAGTGGCCTTCCGTACCATACTGCTATATATAGTATACTGGTGGTCACTGTGTCAGCAAACTGCAAAACTAAAATGCACCACAGGTATAGAATGTAGATGGATAGTATACTTAATGAGGACACAGAGGTAGGTACAGTAGTGGCCTTCCGTACTGCTATATATACTATACTGGTGGTCACTGTGTCAGCAAACTGCAAAACTAAAATGCACCACAGGTATAGAATGTAGATGGATAGTATACTTAATGACGACACAAAGGTAGGTACAGCAGTGGCCTTCCGTACTGCTATATATAGTATACTGGTGGTCACTGTGTCAGCAAACTGCAAAACTAAAATGCACCACAGGTATAGAATGTAGATGGATAGTATACTTAATGACAACACAGAGGTAGGTACAGCAGTGGCCTTCCGTACCGTACTGCTATATATAGTATACTGGTGGTCACTGTGTCAGCAAACTGCAAAACTAAAATGCACCACAGGTATAGAATGTAGATGGATAGTAAACTTAATGACGACACAGAGGTAGGTACAGCAGTGGCCTTCTGTACCATACTGCTATATATAGTATACTGGTGGTCACTGTGTCAGCAAACTGCAAAACTAAAATGCACCACAAGTATAGAATGTAGATGGATAGTATACTTAATGACGACACAGAGGTAGGTACAGCAGTGGCCTTCCGTACTACTATATATAGTATACTGGTGGTCACTGTGTCAGCAAACTGCAAAACTAAAATGCACCACAGGTATAGAATGTAGATGGATAGTATACTTAATGACGACACAGAGGTAGGTACAGCAGTGGCCTTCCATACCGTACTGCTATATATAGTATACTGGTGGTCACTGTTTCAGCAAACTGCAAAACTAAAATGCACCACAGGTATAGAATGTAGATGGATAGTATACTTAATGACGACACAGAGGTAGGTACAGCAGTGGCCTTCCGTACCGTACTGCTATATATAGTATACTGGTGGTCACTGTGTCAGCAAACTGCAAAACTAAAATGCACCACAGGTATAGAATGTAGATGGATAGTATACTTAATGACGACACAGAGGTAGGTACAGTAGTGGCCTTCCGTACTGCTATATATAGTATACTGGTGGTCACTGTGTCAGCAAACTGCAAAACTAAAATGCACCACAGGTATAGAATGTAGATGGATAGTATACTTAATGATGACACAGAGGTAGGTACAGCAGTGGCCTTCCGTACCGTACTGCTATATATAGTATACTGGTGGTCACTGTGTCAGCAAACTGCAAAACTAAAATGCACCACAGGTATAGAATGTAGATGGATAGTATACTTAATGACGACACAGAGGTAGGTACAGCAGTGGCCTTCCGTACTGCTATATATAGTATACTGGTGGTCACTGTGTCAGCAAACTGCAAAACTAAAATGCACCACAGGTATAGAATGTAGATGGATAGTATACTTAATGACAACACAGAGGTAGGTACAGCAGTGGCCTTCCGTACCGTACTGCTATATATAGTATACTGGTGGTCACTGTGTCAGCAAACTGCAAAACTAAAATGCACCACAGGTATAGAATGTAGATGGATAGTATACTTAATGACGACACAGAGGTAGGTACAGCAGTGGCCTTCCGTACCATACTGCTATATATAGTATACTGGTGGTCACTGTGTCAGCAAACTGCAAAACTAAAATGCACCACAGGTATAGAATGTAGATGGATAGTATACTTAATGACGACACAGAGGTAGGTACAGCAGTGGCCTTCCGTACTACTATATATAGTATACTGGTGGTCACTGTGTCAGCAAACTGCAAAACTAAAATGCACCACAGGTATAGAATGTAGATGGATAGTATACTTAATGACGACACAGAGGTAGGTACAGCAGTGGCCTTCCGTACCGTACTGCTATATATAGTATACTGGTGGTCACTGTTTCAGCAAACTGCAAAACTAAAATGCACCACAGGTATAGAATGTAGATGGATAGTATACTTAATGACGACACAGAGGTAGGTACAGCAGTGGCCTTCCGTACCGTACTGCTATATATAGTATACTGGTGGTCACTGTGTCAGCAAACTGCAAAACTAAAATGCACCACAGGTATAGAATGTAGATGGATAGTATACTTAATGAGGACACAGAGGTAGGTACAGTAGTGGCCTTCCGTACTGCTATATATAGTATACTGGTGGTCACTGTGTCAGCAAACTGCAAAACTAAAATGCACCACAGGTATAGAATGTAGATGGATAGTATACTTAATGACAACACAGAGGTAGGTACAGCAGTGGCCTTCCGTACTACTATATATAGTATACTGGTGGTCACTGTGTCAGCAAACTGCAAAACTAAAATGCACCACAGGTATAGAATGTAGATGGATAGTATACTTAATGACGACACAGAGGTAGGTATAGCAGTGGCCTTCCGTACCGTACTGCTATATATAGTATACTGGTGGTCACTGTTTCAGCAAACTGCAAAACTAAAATGCACCACAGGTATAGAATGTAGATGGATAGTATACTTAATGACGACACAGAGGTAGGTACAGCAGTGGCCTTCCGTACCGTACTGCTATATATAGTATACTGGTGGTCACTGTGTCAGCAAACTGCAAAACTAAAATGCACCACAGGTATAGAATGTAGATGGATAGTATACTTAATGAGGACACAGAGGTAGGTACAGTAGTGGCCTTCCGTACTGCTATATATAGTATACTGGTGGTCACTGTGTCAGCAAACTGCAAAACTAAAATGCACCACAGGTATAGAATGTAGATGGATAGTATACTTAATGATGACACAGAGGTAGGTACAGCAGTGGCCTTCCATACCGTACTGCTATATATAGTATACTGGTGGTCACTGTGTCAGCAAACTGCAAAACTAAAATGCACCACAGGTATAGAATGTAGATGGATAGTATACTTAATGACGACACAAAGGTAGGTACAGCAGTGGCCTTCCGTACTGCTATATATAGTATACTGGTGGTCACTGTGTCAGCAAACTGCAAAACTAAAATGCACCACAGGTATAGAATGTAGATGGATAGTATACTTAATGACAACACAGAGGTAGGTACAGCAGTGGCCTTCCGTACCGTACTGCTATATATAGTATACTGGTGGTCACTGTGTCAGCAAACTGCAAAACTAAAATGCACCACAGGTATAGAATGTAGATGGATAGTAAACTTAATGACGACACAGAGGTAGGTACAGCAGTGGCCTTCCGTACCATACTGCTATATATAGTATACTGGTGGTCACTGTGTCAGCAAACTGCAAAACTAAAATGCACCACAAGTATAGAATGTAGATGGATAGTATACTTAATGACGACACAGAGGTAGGTACAGCAGTGGCCTTCCATACTACTATATATAGTATACTGGTGGTCACTGTGTCAGCAAACTGCAAAACTAAAATGCACCACAGGTATAGAATGTAGATGGATAGTATACTTAATGACGACACAGAGGTAGGTACAGCAGTGGCCTTCCATACCGTACTGCTATATATAGTATACTGGTGGTCACTGTTTCAGCAAACTGCAAAACTAAAATGCACCACAGGTATAGAATGTAGATGGATAGTATACTTAATGACGACACAGAGGTAGGTACAGCAGTGGCCTTCCGTACCGTACTGCTATATATAGTATACTGTTGGTCACTGTGTCAGCAAACTGCAAAACTAAAATGCACCACAGGTATAGAATGTAGATGGATAGTATACTTAATGACGACACAGAGGTAGGTACAGTAGTGGCCTTCCGTACTGCTATATATAGTATACTGGTGGTCACTGTGTCAGCAAACTGCAAAACTAAAATGCACCACAGGTATAGAATGTAGATGGATAGTATACTTAATGATGACACAGAGGTAGGTACAGCAGTGGCCTTCCGTACCGTACTGCTATATATAGTATACTGGTGGTCACTGTGTCAGCAAACTGCAAAACTAAAATGCACCACAGGTATAGAATGTAGATGGATAGTATACTTAATGACGACACAGAGGTAGGTACAGCAGTGGCCTTCCGTACTGCTGTATATAGTATACTGGTGGTCACTGTGTCAGCAAACTGCAAAACTAAAATGCACCACAGGTATAGAATGTAGATGGATAGTATACATAATGACAACACAGAGGTAGGTACAGCAGTGGCCTTCCGTACCGTACTGCTATATATAGTATACTGGTGGTCACTGTGTCAGCAAACTGCAAAACTAAAATGCACCACAGGTATAGAATGTAGATGGATAGTATACTTAATGACGACACAGAGGTAGGTACAGCAGTGGCCTTCCGTACCATACTGCTATATATAGTATACTGGTGGTCACTGTGTCAGCAAACTGCAAAACTAAAATGCACCACAGGTATAG
The DNA here is from genome assembly GCF_028390025.1 of Pseudophryne corroboree. Classification (NCBI taxonomy): domain Eukaryota; kingdom Metazoa; phylum Chordata; class Amphibia; order Anura; family Myobatrachidae; genus Pseudophryne; species Pseudophryne corroboree. The sequence continues at coordinate 137,263,319 of NC_086447.1, forward strand.
AATGTAGATGGATAGTATACTTAATGACGACACAGAGGTAGGTACAGCAGTGGCCTTCCGTACTACTATATATAGTATACTGTTGGTCACTGTGTCAGCAAACTGCAAAACTAAAATGCACCACAGGTATAGAATGTAGATGGATAGTATACTTAATGACGACACAGAGGTAGGTACAGCAGTGGCCTTCCGTACCGTACTGCTATATATAGTATACTGGTGGTCACTGTTTCAGCAAACTGCAAAACTAAAATGCACCACAGGTATAGAATGTAGATGGATAGTATACTTAATGACGACACAGAGGTAGGTACAGCAGTGGCCTTCCGTACCGTACTGCTATATATAGTATACTGGTGGTCACTGTGTCAGCAAACTGCAAAACTAAAATGCACCACAGGTATAGAATGTAGATGGATAGTATACTTAATGAGGACACAGAGGTAGGTACAGTAGTGGCCTTCCGTACTGCTATATATAGTATACTGGTGGTCACTGTGTCAGCAAACTGCAAAACTAAAATGCACCACTTGTATAGAATGTAGATGGATAGTATACTTAATGACAACACAGAGGTAGGTACAGCAGTGGCCTTCCGTACTACTATATATAGTATACTGGTGGTCACTGTGTCAGCAAACTGCAAAACTAAAATGCACCACAGGTATAGAATGTAGATGGATAGTATACTTAATGACGACACAGAGGTAGGTACAGCAGTGGCCTTCCGTACCGTACTGCTATATATAGTATACTGGTGGTCACTGTTTCAGCAAACTGCAAAACTAAAATGCACCACAGGTATAGAATGTAGATGGATAGTATACTTAATGACGACACAGAGGTAGGTACAGCAGTGGCCTTCCGTACCGTACTGCTATATATAGTATACTGGTGGTCACTGTGTCAGCAAACTGCAAAACTAAAATGCACCACAGGTATAGAATGTAGATGGATAGTATACTTAATGAGGACACAGAGGTAGGTACAGTAGTGGCCTTCCGTACTGCTATATATAGTATACTGGTGGTCACTGTGTCAGCAAACTGCAAAACTAAAATGCACCACAGGTATAGAATGTAGATGGATAGTATACTTAATGACGACACAGAGGTAGGTACAGCAGTGGCCTTCCGTACTGCTGTATATAGTATACTGGTGGTCACTGTGTCAGCAAACTGCAAAACTAAAATGCACCACAGGTATAGAATGTAGATGGATAGTATACTTAATGACAACACAGAGGTAGGTACAGCAGTGGCCTTCCGTACCGTACTGCTATATATAGTATACTGGTGGTCACTGTGTCAGCAAACTGCAAAACTAAAATGCACCACAGGTATAGAATGTAGATGGATAGTATACTTAATGACGACACAGAGGTAGGTACAGCAGTGGCCTTCCGTACCATACTGCTATATATAGTATACTGGTGGTCACTGTGTCAGCAAACTGCAAAACTAAAATGCACCACAGGTATAGAATGTAGATGGATAGTATACTTAATGACGACACAGAGGTAGGTACAGCAGTGGCCTTCCGTACTACTATATATAGTATACTGGTGGTCACTGTGTCAGCAAACTGCAAAACTAAAATGCACCACAGGTATAGAATGTAGATGGATAGTATACTTAATGACGACACAGAGGTAGGTACAGCAGTGGCCTTCCGTACCGTACTGCTATATATAGTATACTGGTGGTCACTGTTTCAGCAAACTGCAAAACTAAAATGCACCACAGGTATAGAATGTAGATGGATAGTATACTTAATGACGACACAGAGGTAGGTACAGCAGTGGCCTTCCGTACCGTACTGCTATATATAGTATACTGGTGGTCACTGTGTCAGCAAACTGCAAAACTAAAATGCACCACAGGTATAGAATGTAGATGGATAGTATACTTAATGAGGACACAGAGGTAGGTACAGTAGTGGCCTTCCGTACTGCTATATATAGTATACTGGTGGTCACTGTGTCAGCAAACTGCAAAACTAAAATGCACCACTTGTATAGAATGTAGATGGATAGTATACTTAATGACAACACAGAGGTAGGTACAGCAGTGGCCTTCCGTACTACTATATATAGTATACTGGTGGTCACTGTGTCAGCAAACTGCAAAACTAAAATGCACCACAGGTATAGAATGTAGATGGATAGTATACTTAATGACGACACAGAGGTAGGTACAGCAGTGGCCTTCCGTACCGTACTGCTATATATAGTATACTGGTGGTCACTGTTTCAGCAAACTGCAAAACTAAAATGCACCACAGGTATAGAATGTAGATGGATAGTATACTTAATGACGACACAGAGGTAGGTACAGCAGTGGCCTTCCGTACCGTACTGCTATATATAGTATACTGGTGGTCACTGTGTCAGCAAACTGCAAAACTAAAATGCACCACAGGTATAGAATGTAGATGGATAGTATACTTAATGAGGACACAGAGGTAGGTACAGTAGTGGCCTTCCGTACTGCTATATATAGTATACTGGTGGTCACTGTGTCAGCAAACTGCAAAACTAAAATGCACCACAGGTATAGAATGTAGATGGATAGTATACTTAATGATGACACAGAGGTAGGTACAGCAGTGGCCTTCCGTACCGTACTGCTATATATAGTATACTGGTGGTCACTGTGTCAGCAAACTGCAAAACTAAAATGCACCACAGGTATAGAATGTAGATGGATAGTATACTTAATGACGACACAGAGGTAGGTACAGCAGTGGCCTTCCGTACTGCTATATATAGTATACTGGAGGTCACTGTGTCAGCAAACTGCAAAACTAACATGCACCACAGGTATAGAATGTAGATGGATAGTATACTTAATGACAACACAGAGGTAGGTACAGCAGTGGCCTTCCGTACCGTACTGCTATATATAGTATACTGGTGGTCACTGTGTCAGCAAACTGCAAAACTAAAATGCACCACAGGTATAGAATGTAGATGGATAGTAAACTTAATGACGACACAGAGGTAGGTACAGCAGTGGCCTTCCGTACCATACTGCTATATATAGTATACTGGTGGTCACTGTGTCAGCAAACTGCAAAACTAAAATGCACCACAAGTATAGAATGTAGATGGATAGTATACTTAATGACGACACAGAGGTAGGTACAGCAGTGGCCTTCCGTACTACTATATATAGTATACTGGTGGTCACTGTGTCAGCAAACTGCAAAACTAAAATGCACCACAGGTATAGAATGTAGATGGATAGTATACTTAATGACGACACAGAGGTAGGTACAGCAGTGGCCTTCCGTACCGTACTGCTATATATAGTATACTGGTGGTCACTGTTTCAGCAAACTGCAAAACTAAAATGCACCACAGGTATAGAATGTAGATGGATAGTATACTTAATGACGACACAGAGGTAGGTACAGCAGTGGCCTTCCGTACCGTACTGCTATATATAGTATACTGGTGGTCACTGTGTCAGCAAACTGCAAAACTAAAATGCACCACAGGTATAGAATGTAGATGGATAGTATACTTAATGACGACACAGAGGTAGGTACAGTAGTGGCCTTCCGTACTGCTATATATAGTATACTGGTGGTCACTGTGTCAGCAAACTGCAAAACTAAAATGCACCACAGGTATAGAATGTAGATGGATCGTATACTTAATGATGACACAGAGGTAGGTACAGCAGTGGCCTTCCGTACCGTACTGCTATATATAGTATACTGGTGGTCACTGTTTCAGCAAACTGCAAAACTAAAATGCACCACAGGTATAGAATGTAGATGGATAGTATACTTAATGACGACACAGAGGTAGGTACAGCAGTGGCCTTCCGTACCGTACTGCTATATATAGTATACTGGTGGTCACTGTGTCAGCAAACTGCAAAACTAAAATGCACCACAGGTATAGAATGTAGATGGATAGTATACTTAATGACGACACAGAGGTAGGTACAGTAGTGGCCTTCCGTACTGCTATATATAGTATACTGGTGGTCACTGTGTCAGCAAACTGCAAAACTAAAATGCACCACAGGTATAGAATGTAGATGGATCGTATACTTAATGATGACACAGAGGTAGGTACAGCAGTGGCCTTCCGTACCGTACTGCTATATATAGTATACTGGTGGTCACTGTGTCAGCAAACTGCAAAACTAAAATGCACCACAGGTATAGAATGTAGATGGATAGTATACTTAATGACGACACAGAGGTAGGTACAGCAGTGGCCTTCCGTACTGCTATATATAGTATACTGGTGGTCACTGTGTCAGCAAACTGCAAAACTAAAATGCACCACAGGTATAGAATGTAGATGGATAGTATACTTAATGACAACACAGAGGTAGGTACAGCAGTGGCCTTCCGTACCGTACTGCTATATATAGTATACTGGTGGTCACTGTGTCAGCAAACTGCAAAACTAAAATGCACCACAGGTATAGAATGTAGATGGATAGTATACTTAATGACGACACAGAGGTAGGTACAGCAGTGGCCTTCCGTACCATACTGCTATATATAGTATACTGGTGGTCACTGTGTCAGCAAACTGCAAAACTAAAATGCACCACAGGTATAGAATGTAGATGGATAGTATACTTAATGACGACACAGAGGTAGGTACAGCAGTGGCCTTCCGTACTACTATATATAGTATACTGGTGGTCACTGTGTCAGCAAACTGCAAAACTAAAATGCACCACAGGTATAGAATGTAGATGGATAGTATACTTAATGACGACACAGAGGTAGGTACAGCAGTGGCCTTCCGTACCGTACTGCTATATATAGTATACTGGTGGTCACTGTTTCAGCAAACTGCAAAACTAAAATGCACCACAGGTATAGAATGTAGATGGATAGTATACTTAATGACGACACAGAGGTAGGTACAGCAGTGGCCTTCCGTACCGTACTGCTATATATAGTATACTGGTGGTCACTGTGTCAGCAAACTGCAAAACTAAAATGCACCACAGGTATAGAATGTAGATGGATAGTATACTTAATGAGGACACAGAGGTAGGTACAGTAGTGGCCTTCCGTACTGCTATATATAGTATACTGGTGGTCACTGTGTCAGCAAACTGCAAAACTAAAATGCACCACAGGTATAGAATGTAGATGGATAGTATACTTAATGATGACACAGAGGTAGGTACAGCAGTGGCCTTCCGTACCGTACTGCTATATATAGTATACTGGTGGTCACTGTGTCAGCAAACTGCAAAACTAAAATGCACCACAGGTATAGAATGTAGATGGATAGTAAACTTAATGACGACACAGAGGTAGGTACAGCAGTGGCCTTTCCGTACCATACTGCTATATATAGTATACTGGTGGTCACTGTGTCAGCAAACTGCAAAACTAAAATGCACCACAAGTATAGAATGTAGATGGATAGTATACTTAATGACGACACAGAGGTAGGTACAGCAGTGGCCTTCCGTACTACTATATGTAGTATACTGGTGGTCACTGTGTCAGCAAACTGCAAAACTAAAATGCACCACAGGTATAGAATGTTGATGGATAGTATACTTAATGACGACACAGAGGTAGGTACAGCAGTGGCCTTCCGTACCGTACTGCTATATATAGTATACTGGTGGTCACTGTTTCAGCAAACTGCAAAACTAAAATGCACCACAGGTATAGAATGTAGATGGATAGTAAACTTAATGACGACACAGAGGTAGGTACAGCAGTGGCCTTCCGTACCGTACTGCTATATATAGTATACTGGTGGTCACTGTGTCAGCAAACTGCAAAACTAAAATGCACCACAGGTATAGAATGTAGATGGATAGTATACTTAATGACGACACAGACGTAGGTACAGTAGTGGCCTTCCGTACTGCTATATATAGTATACTGGTGGTCACTGTGTCAGCAAACTGCAAAACTAAAATGCACCACAGGTATAGAATGTAGATGGATAGTATACTTAATGATGACACAGAGGTAGGTACAGCAGTGGCCTTCCGTACCGTACTGCTATATATAGTATACTGGTGGTCACTGTGTCAGCAAACTGCAAAACTAAAATGCACCACAGGTATAGAATGTAGATGGATAGTATACTTAATGACGACACAGAGGTAGGTACAGCAGTGGCCTTCCGTACTGCTATATATAGTATACTGGTGGTCACTGTGTCAGCAAACTGCAAAACTAAAATGCACCACAGGTATAGAATGTAGATGGATAGTATACTTAATGACAACACAGAGGTAGGTACAGCAGTGGCCTTCCGTACCGTACTGCTATATATAGTATACTGGTGGTCACTGTGTCAGCAAACTGCAAAACTAAAATGCACCACAGGTATAGAATGTAGATGGATAGTATACTTAATGACGACACAGAGGTAGGTACAGCAGTGGCCTTCCGTACCATACTGCTATATATAGTATACTGGTGGTCACTGTGTCAGCAAACTGCAAAACTAAAATGCACCACAGGTATAGAATGTAGATGGATAGTATACTTAATGACGACACAGAGGTAGGTACAGCAGTGGCCTTCCGTATTACTATATATAGTATACTGGTGGTCACTGTGTCAGCAAACTGCAAAACTAAAATGCAACACAGGTATAGAATGCAGATGGATAGTATACTTAATGACGACACAGAGGTAGGTACAGCGGTGGCCTTCCGTACCGTACTGCTATATATAGTATACTGGTGGTCACTGTTTCAGCAAACTGCAAAACTAAAATGCACCACAGGTATAGAATGTAGATGGATAGTATACTTAATGACGACACAGAGGTAGGTACAGCAGTGGCCTTCCGTACCGTACTGCTATATATAGTATACTGGTGGTCACTGTGTCAGCAAACTGCAAAACTAAAATGCACCACAGGTATAGAATGTAGATGGATAGTATACTTAATGAGGACACAGAGGTAGGTACAGTAGTGGCCTTCCGTACTGCTATATATAGTATACTGGTGGTCACTGTGTCAGCAAACTGCAAAACTAAAATGCACCACAGGTATAGAATGTAGATGGATAGTATACTTAATGATGACACAGAGGTAGGTACAGCAGTGGCCTTCCGTACCGTACTGCTATATATAGTATACTGGTGGTCACTGTGTCAGCAAACTGCAAAACTAAAATGCACCACAGGTATAGAATGTAGATGGATAGTAAACTTAATGACGACACAGAGGTAGGTACAGCAGTGGCCTTTCCGTACCATACTGCTATATATAGTATACTGGTGGTCACTGTGTCAGCAAACTGCAAAACTAAAATGCACCACAAGTATAGAATGTAGATGGATAGTATACTTAATGACGACACAGAGGTAGGTACAGCAGTGGCCTTCCGTACTACTGTATATAGTATACTGGTGGTCACTGTGTCAGCAAACTGCAAAACTAAAATGCACCACAGGTATAGAATGTAGATGGATAGTATACTTAATGACGACACAGAGGTAGGTACAGCAGTGGCCTTCCGTACCGTACTGCTATATATAGTATACTGGTGGTCACTGTTTCAGCAAACTGCAAAACTAAAATGCACCACAGGTATAGAATGTAGATGGATAGTATACTTAATGACGACACAGAGGTAGGTACAGCAGTGGCCTTCCGTACCGTACTGCTATATATAGTATACTGGTGGTCACTGTGTCAGCAAACTGCAAAACTAAAATGCACCACAGGTATAGAATGTAGATGGATAGTATACTTAATGACGACACAGAGGTAGGTACAGTAGTGGCCTTCCGTACTGCTATATATAGTATACTGGTGGTCACTGTGTCAGCAAACTGCAAAACTAAAATGCACCACAGGTATAGAATGTAGATGGATAGTATACTTAATGATGACACAGAGGTAGGTACAGCAGTGGCCTTCCGTACCGTACTGCTATATATAGTATACTGGTGGTCACTGTGTCAGCAAACTGCAAAACTAAAATGCACCACAGGTATAGAATGTAGATGGATAGTATACTTAATGACGACACAGAGGTAGGTACAGCAGTGGCCTTCCGTACTGCTATATATAGTATACTGGTGGTCACTGTGTCAGCAAACTGCAAAACTAAAATGCACCACAGGTATAGAATGTAGATGGATAGTATACTTAATGACAACACAGAGGTAGGTACAGCAGTGGCCTTCCGTACCGTACTGCTATATATAGTATACTGGTGGTCACTGTGTCAGCAAACTGCAAAACTAAAATGCACCACAGGTATAGAATGTAGATGGATAGTATACTTAATGACGACACAGAGGTAGGTACAGCAGTGGCCTTCCGTACCATACTGCTATATATAGTATACTGGTGGTCACTGTGTCAGCAAACTGCAAAACTAAAATGCACCACAGGTATAGAATGTAGATGGATAGTATACTTAATGACGACACAGAGGTAGGTACAGCAGTGGCCTTCCGTACTACTATATATAGTATACTGGTGGTCACTGTGTCAGCAAACTGCAAAACTAAAATGCACCACAGGTATAGAATGTAGATGGATAGTATACTTAATGACGACACAGAGGTAGGTACAGCAGTGGCCTTCCGTACCGTACTGCTATATATAGTATACTGGTGGTCACTGTTTCAGCAAACTGCAAAACTAAAATGCACCACAGGTATAGAATGTAGATGGATAGTATACTTATTGATGACACAGAGGTAGGTACAGCAGTGGCCTTCCGTACCGTACTGCTATATATAGTATACTGGTGGTCACTGTTTCAGCAAACTGCAAAACTAAAATGCACCACAGGTATAGAATGTAGATGGATAGTATACTTAATGACAACACAGAGGTAGGTACAGCAGTGGCCTTCCGTACTACTGTATATAGTATACTGGTGGTCACTGTGTCAGCAAACTGCAAAACTAAAATGCACCACAGGTATAGAATGTAGATGGATAGTATACTTAATGACGACACAGAGGTAGGTACAGCAGTGGCCTTCCGTACCGTACTGCTATATATAGTATACTGGTGGTCACTGTTTCAGCAAACTGCAAAACTAAAATGCACCACAGGTATAGAATGTAGATGGATAGTATACTTAATGACGACACAGAGGTAGGTACAGCAGTGGCCTTCCGTACCGTACTGCTATATATAGTATACTGGTGGTCACTGTGTCAGCAAACTGCAAAACTAAAATGCACCACAGGTATAGAATGTAGATGGATAGTATACTTAATGACGACACAGAGGTAGGTACAGTAGTGGCCTTCCGTACTGCTATATATAGTATACTGGTGGTCACTGTGTCAGCAAACTGCAAAACTAAAATGCACCACAGGTATAGAATGTAGATGGATAGTATACTTAATGATGACACAGAGGTAGGTACAGCAGTGGCCTTCCGTACCGTACTGCTTTATATAGTATACTGGTGGTCACTGTGTCAGCAAACTGCAAAACTAAAATGCACCACAGGTATAGAATGTAGATGGATAGTATACTTAATGACGACACAGAGGTAGGTACAGCAGTGGCCTTCCGTACTGCTATATATAGTATACTGGTGGTCACTGTGTCAGCAAACTGCAAAACTAAAATGCACCACAGGTATAGAATGTAGATGGATAGTATACTTAATGACAACACAGAGGTAGGTACAGCAGTGGCCTTCCGTACCGTACTGCTATATATAGTATACTGGTGGTCACTGTGTCAGCAAACTGCAAAACTAAAATGCACCACAGGTATAGAATGTAGATGGATAGTATACTTAATGACGACACAGAGGTAGGTACAGCAGTGGCCTTCCGTACCATACTGCTATATATAGTATACTGGTGGTCACTGTGTCAGCAAACTGCAAAACTAAAATGCACCACAGGTATAGAATGTAGATGGATAGTATACTTAATGACGACACAGAGGTAGGTACAGCAGTGGCCTTCCGTACTACTATATATAGTATACTGGTGGTCACTGTGTCAGCAAACTGCAAAACTAAAATGCACCACAGGTATAGAATGTAGATGGATAGTATACTTAATAACGACACAGAGGTAGGTACAGCAGTGGCCTTCCGTACCGTACTGCTATATATAGTATACTGGTGGTCACTGTTTCAGCAAACTGCAAAACTAAAATGCACCACAGGTATAGAATGTAGATGGATAGTATACTTAATGACGACACAGAGGTAGGTACAGCAGTGGCCTTCTGTACCGTACTGCTATATATAGTATACTGGTGGTCACTGTGTCAGCAAACTGCAAAACTAAAATGCACCACAGGTATAGAATGTAGATGGATAGTATACTTAATGACGACACAGAGGTAGGTACAGTAGTGGCCTTCCGTACTGCTATATATAGTATACTGGTGGTCACTGTGTCAGCAAACTGCAAAACTAAAATGCACCACAGGTATAGAATGTAGATGGATAGTATACTTAATGATGACACAGAGGTAGGTACAGCAGTGGCCTTCCGTACCGTACTGCTATATATAGTATACTGGTGGTCACTGTGTCAGCAAACTGCAAAACTAAAATGCACCACAGGTATAGAATGTAGATGGATAGTATACTTAATGACGACACAGAGGTAGGTACAGCAGCGGCCTTCCGTACTGCTATATATAGTATACTGGTGGTCACTGTGTCAGCAAACTGCAAAACTAAAATGCACCACAGGTATAGAATGTAGATGGATAGTATACTTAATGACAACACAGAGGTAGGTACAGCAGTGGCCTTCCGTACCGTACTGCTATATATAGTATACTGGTGGTCACTGTGTCAGCAAACTGCAAAACTAAAATGCACCACAGGTATAGAATGTAGATGGATAGTATACTTAATGACGACACAGAGGTAGGTACAGCAGTGGCCTACTGTACCGTAATGCTATATATTATATACTGGTGGTCACTGGTCAGCAAAACTCTGCACTGTACTCCTCCTATATAATAATATACTGGTGGTCCCCAGTCCCCACAATAAAGCAGCACACTGAGCACAGATATGGAGTGTTTTTCAGGCAGACAACGTATACTGGTGGTCACTGTCAGCAAAACTCTGCACTGTACTCCTGCTATATAATACAGTTGCTCCCCAGTCCCCACAATTAAGCAGTGTGAGCACAGATATATGCAGCACACTGAGCACAGATATGGAGCGTTTTTTTTTTAATGCAGAGAACGGATAACTGGTGGTCACTGATCAGCAAAACTCTGCACTGTACTCCTCCTATATTATACAGCTGCTCCCCAGCCCTCCACACAATTAAGCAATAGTGCACAATCAAGTTCAACAATAACGGAGAGGACGCCAGCCACGTCCTCTCCCTAACATTTCCAATGCATGAGTGAAAATGGCGGCGACGCGCGGCTGCTTATATAGAATCCGAATCTCACGAGAATCCAACAGCGGGATGATGACGTTCGGGCGCGCTCGGGTTACCCGAGCCATACGGGAGAATCCGAGTATGGCTCAGACCCGTGTAAAAAGGGCGAAGTTCGGGGGGGTTCGGTTTCCGTGAAACCGAACCCGCTCATCACTAGTTATAATACTGTAAACACAGGACTGGAGTCATGGCCCCATCAAGTTGGCTTATAACTGTGGGGGTCATTCAGAGTTGATCGCTAGCTGCTGTTGTTCGCAGAGCAGCGATCAGGCTAAAAATCAGCATTTCTACGCATACGCATGCAACGCAGTGCGCACGCGCGATGTATGGGTACAAAGGCCTTTGGAGTTTTGCACAGGTTCTAGCGACGTTTTCAGTCACACTGGCAGCCGCAAGAAGATTGACAGGAAGGGGGCGTTTCTGGGTGTCAACTGACCATTTTCAGGGAGTGCTTATAAAAACGCAGGCGTGCCAGGGAAAATGCAGGCGTGGCTGGGCGAACGCTGGGCGGGTGTGTGACGTCAAAAGCCAACCCTCCAACGTTAGAATTAACGCACACGAAGAATAAGTACAGGGCTGGTCTTGATTTACACAAAATGTTTTTGCAGGCGCTCTGCTGCACAGGCGTTCGCACTTCTGCAAAGCGAAAATACACTCCCCAGTGGGCGGCGACAATGCGTTTGCATGGCTGTTAAAAACTGCTAGCGAGCGAACAACTCGGAATGACCACCTAAGAAAGGTGCTGATCCAACTGTACAATCCTCAGATAACAAGATTTGCACGCTTAGTTTGTACTGTATATCTGCTCTGATAACTAATCAAATAGAAAGCTACTTCCGAAATACTTTTACAGCAGCACGGAAATTGGGAATATTCTATTGAAATTGGATTAGCATGATAAAAGAGGCCAATAGGCTCTATCAGAAAATTACAATCTTAATAATGTTAAATGACCAGAACACTAATGGCAACAGGAACTGGAATAATTCCTGATGTAAAAGGGACTTTAAGAATATTAATATTGATTCTTAGTCTATGTTAAGTCATTCATAGACTTTAGCATACCTAAAATATGTGTCAGCTATTTCCATGGTTATAATTTTGAGCAATAAAGTAAGGTCTTGCAGTAAAGTCGGGTCTCTTGTCGGGGTCTGCATGCATAAATGCATTGATCAATTCATGAACCAAATTCCCACTGTTTATGACACGCTAATACACTGTGGCCCTCATTCCGAGTTGATCGGTCGCAAGGCGAATTTAGCAGAGTTACACACGCTAAGCCTACGCCTACTGGGAGTGTATCTTAGCATCTTAAAATTGCGACCGATGTATTCGCAATATTGCGAGCACAAACTACTTAGCAGTTTTAGAGTAGCTCCAGACTTACTCTGCCTGTGCGATCAGTTCAGTGCTTGTCGTTCCTGGTTTGATGTCACAAACACACCCAGCGTTCGCCCAACCACGCCCCCGTTTCTCCGGCCACTCCTGCGTTTTTTCCGGAAACGGTAGCGTTTTCAGCCACACGCCCATAAAACGCAGTGTTTCCGCCCAGTAACACCCATTTCCTGTCAATCACATTACGTTCGCCGGAGCGATGAGAAAGCCGTGAGTAAAAATACTTTCTTCATAGCAAAGATACTTGGCGCAGTCGCAGTGCGAATATTGCGCATGCGCACTAAGCGGAATTTCACTGCGATGCGATGAAAAATACCGAGCGAACGACTCGGAATGAGGGCCTGTGTTTTTTAGGAAGACTCTGAGTGCCTCTCACTCTCTCAATCTCTCTCTCCAATTTTGATAACTTGGGGGCCACTTAATCCGTTTTATCAAACAGTTGATGACTGCAAACAATTTTTTTGTATTTATAATACCTATAAATAAAATTGGCAAGGCATTCATTTACCTGCCACACAAGTTACAACACTGCTGGCAGAGAGAAGAAAGGGAATTTGGTCCCAGCACATGATTTGTAAAGAATTCAATTGGTTCTTAATTTATTCCTGAGATTGGTCAAATAAATTTACAGGTAGGTGCTCCCAGAAGTATACTGAAACCGCAAAATGGAAGAAGAAAAAGTACTTCTACTGCAGAGGCGGCCAAAACGTCGATCGCGATCTACCGGTAGATCGCGGAGCTCTCACCGGTAGATCGCGATCCAAGTGTAACCTGCTGCCTCTGCCTGGAGCGTTCCCAATGATGCATTGCGTGGGTGACGTCATGACGTCAGCCGCGCACCCGTGCAATGCGCGATTGGGAACGCGATGTGAGGAGCCTATGCACCTGCTGGATCTGGGTTGATCCAGTCAGTGCCAGTGGCAGCAGGACAGCAGCAGCGGCAGGAAGCGGGAGCAGGCACGGGAGCAGGATCCAGCCAGCGGGGAGACAGCGAGACAGCCAGCGGGGATCCAGCCAGCTAAAGTAAGTATATCTGGCACTGTGGGCACATGGCACTGTGGGGGCATATGTGGCACTGTGGGGGCATATGTGGCACTGTGGGCACATGGCACTGTGGGGGCATATGTGGCACTGTGGGGGCATATGTGGCACTTTGGGCACATGGCACTGTGGGGTCATATGTGGTACTGTGGGCATATGTGGCACTGTGGGGGTATATCTAACACTGTGGGGGCATATGTGGCACTGTGGGCACATGGCACTGTGGGGGCACATATGGCACTGTGGGGTCATATGTGGTACTGTGGGCATATGTGGCACTGTGGGGGCATATGTGGCACTGTGGAGGCATATCTGGCACTGGGGGCATATGTGTATCTGGCACTGTAGGGGCATATGTGGTACTGTTGGCACATGGCACTGTTGGGGCACATATGGCACTGTGGGGTCATATGTGGTACTGTGGGGGCATATGTGGCACTGTGGGGTCATATCTGGCACTGTGGGGTCATATCTGGCACTGGGGGCACATGGCACTGTAGGGGCATATCTGGCACTGTGGGGGCATATGTGGCACTGTGGGGGTATGTGGCACTGTGGGGGCATATGTGGCACTGTGGGGTCATAGCTGGCACTGTGGGCACATGGCACTGTGGGGGCATATGTGGCACTGTGGGGGTATGTGGCACTGTGGGGGCATATGTGGCACTGTGGGGGCATATGTGGCACATGGCACTGTGGGCATATCTGGCATTGTGGGCACATGGCACTGTGGGGACATATCTGGCACTATGGGGGCATATGTGTATCTGGCATGGTGGGGGCATATCTGGTACTGTGGGGGCATATGTGTATCTGGCACTGTGGGGGCATATGTGTTTGAGGTTTTTACCTGTGGGGGGCCAATGAGTGATTTCGTGCGAGACAGTCATAACACCCAGTGCAGCAAGGATACGCCCCTTTTAATACCACGCCCCCTCTTTTGTTATACCACACCCCTTTTTGTGCTGCGCACCTGCGGCGCGCAAAATTATCCCGCATGAGTAGATCACAAAAGCTTTTCAGCTTTCAAAGTAGATCACCAACTCCAAAAGTCTGGCCACCCCTGTTCTACTGTATATGCGGCACACTAGTAGAAAGTAGTTAAACATTCAAAACGTTTTTAAAACAAATATAAGCCATTAATGGATTTATGGACTACTCAGTATCAGCACAAATATGTATAATAGTGGTCTAATATCTCAGTTGCCACGGTTGGTTAAAAACATATACACTGGACAATAATAGAAGAGGGCACTCAAAATATCTGGTGATTGTGAGAAAGGTAAGACAAAATTATTATTATTATTTTGTAAATCACACAGCCAATGAATTGATGGTTTAGTGTAGAATTCCACAAATGTATCTGAGCCTCTGTATCCAAATGTAACACAAGGTTCTAATATAGCGTAGAGTCTGGTATTAATCTACATAAATTAGTGAAAGCAGCAGCTAATCAATTCAACAGTGATTAGCAATACCCATATGCATACACACAGTTCAAGATAAATCTATGGGGGAAATTTACTAAGCTCCCGATTTTGACCGAGATGCCGTTTTTTCATCAAACTGTCATCTCGGTAATTTACTAAACACTAATCACGGCAGAGATGAGGGCATTCGTAATTTTTTGCAAGTCCAAGTAAAAAATTACGAATGAATACACCATCGGTCAAAACGCGGCTGTTTAAGTATGAATCTCGGTCATTTACTAAGAAGTGCAAAGCAAAAAAAAAAACAAACACTGCCGTGAAAAATTACAACTCGTAAAAAAGTGCTAAAAAAAAACAGACCTTTTTTTTTTATTCGTGATTGGATAGGCATGCACGGATCCATGAGATCCGTGCATGTATATCAGTGGGAAGGGGTGGGAAAGTGCTTATTTTTTCAAAAAAAATTGCGTGGGGTCCCCCCTCCTAAGCATAACCAGCCTCGGGCTCTTTGAGCCGATCCTGGTTGCCGAAATATGGGGAAAAAAATGACAGGGGTTCCCCCATATTTAAGCAACCAGCATCGGGCTCTGCGCCTGGTCCTGGTCCCAAAAATACAGGGGACAAAAAGAGTAGGGGTCCCCCGTATTTTTAAAACCAGCACCGGGCTCCACTAGCTGGACAGATAATGCCACAGCCGGGGGTCACTTTTATATAGTGCCCTGCGGCCGTGGCATCAAAAATCCAACTAGTCACTCCTGGCCGGGGTACCCTGGGGGAGTGGGGACCCCTTCAATCAAGGGGTCCCCCCCCCCAGCCACCCAAGGGCCAGGGGTGAAGCCCGAGGCTGTCCCCCCCCATCCAATGGGCTGCGGATGGGGAGGCTGATAGCCTTTGTTGTAAAAGAAAAGATATTGTTTTTAGTAGCAGTACTACAAGGCCCAGCAAGCCTCCCCCGCATGCTGGTACTTGGAGAACCACAAGTACCAGCATGCGACGGAAAAACGGGCCCGCTGGTACCTGTAGTACTACTACTAAAAAAATACCCAAAAAAAGACAAGACACACACACCGTGAAAGTATAATTTTATTACATACATACACACATACATACATACTTACCTTAAGTTCCCACGCAGGTCGGTCCTCTTCTCCAGTAGAATCCAAGGGGTACCTGTTGAAGAAATTATACTCACGAGATCCAGGGGTCCAGGCTCCTCGGGAAATCCAGGGATAATCCACGTACTTGAAAAAAATAACAAAACAGTGTCCCGACCACGAACTGAAAGGGGACCCATGTTTGCACATGGGTCACCTTTCCACGAATGCCAGAAACCCACTTTGACTTCTGTCTAAGTGGGTTTCTTCAGCCAATCAGGGAGCGCCACGTTGTAGCACTCTCCTGATCAGCTGTGTGCTCCTGTCCTCACTGACAGGCAGCACACGGCAGTGTTACAATGTAGCGCCTATGCGCTACATTGTAACCCATGCTGGGAACTTTCTGCTCAGCGGTGACGTCACTTTAGGTCAACCGCAGGGCAGAAAGTTCCCATCATTGGTTACAATGTAGCGCATAGGCGCTACATTGTAACACTGCCGTGTGCTGCCTGTCAGTGAGGACAGGAGCACACAGCTGATCAGGAGAGTGCTACAACGTGGCGCTCCCTGATTGGCTGAAGAAACCCACTTAGACAGAAGTCAAAGTGGGTTTCTGGCATTCGTGGAAAGGTGACCCATGTGCAAACATGGGTCCCCTTTCAGTTCGTGGTCGGGACACCGTTTTGTTATTTTTTTCAAGTACGTGGATTACCCCTGGATTTCCCGAGGAGCCTGGACCCCTGGATCTCGTGAGTATAATTTCTTCAACAGGTACCCCTTGGATTCTACTGGAGAAGAGGACCGACCTGCGTGGGAACTTAAGGTAAGTATGTATGTATGTATGTGTGTATGTATGTAATAAAATTATACTTTCACGGTGTGTGTGTCTTGTCTTTTTTTGGGTATTTTTTTAGTAGTAGTACTACAGGTACCAGCGGGCCCGTTTTTCCGTCGCATGCTGGTACTTGTGGTTCTCCAAGTACCAGCATGCGGGGGAGGCTTGCTGGGCCTTGTAGTACTGCTACTAAAAACAATATCTTTTCTTTTACAACAAAGGCTATCAGCCTCCCCATCCGCAGCCCATTGGATGGGGGGGGACAGCCTCGGGCTTCACCCCTGGCCCTTGGGTGGCTGGGGGGGGGGACCCCTTGATTGAAGGGGTCCCCACTCCCCCAGGGTACCACGGCCAGGAGTGACTAGTTGGATTTTTGATGCCACGGCCGCAGGGCACTATATAAAAGTGACCCCCGGCTGTGGCATTATCTGTCCAGCTAGTGGAGCCCGGTGCTGGTTTTAAAAATACGGGGGACCCCTACTCTTTTTGTCCCCCGTATTTTTGGGACCAGGACCAGGCGCAGAGCCCGATGCTGGTTGCTTAAATATGGGGGAACCCCTGTCATTTTTTTTCCCATATTTCGGCAACCAGGATCGGCTCAAAGAGCCCGAGGCTGGTTATGCTTAGGAGGGGGGACCCCACGCAATTTTTTTAAAATTTTTTACAGTGTTTAATTAAAAAAAAAAAAAAAATAGAACCCCAGCACGGATCACACAGATCCGGCCGAGATTAATTGTAAAAAAGTCGGCAGTGTTTTGCTAATCACTGCCGTAAAAAACACAAAAAAAACACGAATGACATCGACATCGGAAGAAAAGAAAAACCCGAATACGACAGCTTAGTAAATCCATCGTAACAAATTCAAAAAGTTGCAGTTTTACACTTTCGATGTCATTCGTGATTGAACTTTGACCTGAAACGGGAAAATACGAATCTTAGTAAATTTACCCCTATATGTCAGTTTGTATATATCGTTTATAATATCAAGGAAATAACTCTGGTATGTATTTGTATTTCACAGTTAAACCTCCAAAACTGGTTGGGATAGTTTTCATACACTGTAACACTTAGGGGTCTATTTACTAAGCCTTGGTTGGAGATAAAGTGGATGCAGATAATGTACCAGCCAATCAGCTCCTAACTGCCATGTCACAGACTGTGTTTGAAAAATGACAGTTAGGAGCTGATTGCCCGGTACTGCATCTCCATCCACTTTATCACCATCCAAGACTTAGTAAATAGACCCCTCTGTTTGTAATTGGGAGACACATTAGGATTGTCCCAACATAATCGAACCTAGGAATGTGTCAGGGCTAGACTAACTAAGTGGTGGATGGAGCTACAGTTCCAAGCCTCCACCTAAAATTACTATAGACCCATCATCATGACAGCATCATAATAACCAGTTGCCTAGCTGGCCACATGGATGACCACAAATAAAAAGTATTAAAATTGTATTTTCTAGTGTTCCCACAAAATTATGACATTTTAAATTTAAGGGAAACATTGGGCAGCTGTAGAGGGTGTACAAACCCACATGGCTCTGACCACACCCACACAGCTCACAGGAGGTCACAGCTCCTCACCTTTTCAGTACAAGCCCTTGAATATTTTCAGCCCCAGGCCCATATGGTCCTTAATCTGGACCTGTTTGTGACATATACACAGTAGGGGGTCTATTTACTAAGCCTTGATGGAGATAAAGTGGACGGAGATAAAGTACCAGACAATCAGCTCTTAACTGTCATTTTTCAAACCCAACCTGTAACATGGCAGTTAGGAGCTGATTGGCTGGTACTTTATCTCCATCAACTTAATCTCCATCCTAGGCTTAGTAAATAGAAAAGTAGAAATGTTATTGTGTTTTGTCATTTGTTCAGTGAGCACTGCATCCTGTAGGCTAAAGCGGGTTCACTACGGCTGGCCGGCGGTCGGGCTCCCGGCGACCAGCATACCGGCGCCGGGAGCCCGACCGCCGGCTTACCGACAGCGTGGCGAGCGCAAATGAGCCCCTTGCGGGCTCGCTGTGCTCGCCACGCTACGGGCACGGTGGCGCGCTACGCGCGCCACACTATTTTATTCTCCCTCTATGGTGGTCGTGGACCCCCACGAGGGAAAATAAGTGTCGGTATGCCGGCTGTCGGGCTCCCGGCGCCGGTATACTGAGCGCCGGGAGCCCGACCGCCGGCATACAGAAGACCACCCGGCTAAAGCACAGTCGTGTATCTCCTGGGTAGCTGCTGCTGCTCAGCCTCATTCACCGCAGGGGCTGATTATTTGATATCCTCAGCCAATTGTAGCTTCTACTTTATCTTCATTCTTAGTTGTATATGTTTGGAACATTAGCTGACTAATCGATCCTTCCTATTACGTTTCATAAAGGTAAAATAGCTAAATGTACTAGTCTACAGTGTGCGTAAAATCATAAAAAGTTTAAGCTGAAACATGCTTTCTGGTTTACATTACAGGCAGATTTCCTGAAATAAGCTTAGATAAACCTGATGTCATAGCGCAATGTCTCATGAAACTGAATTTCTGCAAAGCCATTTCTCAACGCTCAGTCTCTCAACAGAAAGCCAGAAGTTTGTGGCATTAAAGGGCCGTGCCAATAGTCACATTTCTACTGTGGAATAATGTGACCACAAAGCCAGATATTCAGTTGAGAAAAATAAAAATAGTATAATAGCATGATGAATTGAGAGAACCTCGCCGCAATAGTCATCTATAACAAGCAGCAGAGTGCAATTTATTTTATATAAAATGTTGAAATAATAAATCTAGGAATGCTGCAGTTTGCAAAAGACTATTTAGAACAATTTCCTTCAGAGACTGTTTCTTGGTGAACGTGGGAGTGATATATGAAACGCTACAGGAGCTCCTACTTTAATATTTCTTTCACTTTAACAGTTGACACAGGTAACATTTAATGGGATGCTGGGGGAAGAGAGA
Source organism: Pseudophryne corroboree (assembly GCF_028390025.1). Classification (NCBI taxonomy): domain Eukaryota; kingdom Metazoa; phylum Chordata; class Amphibia; order Anura; family Myobatrachidae; genus Pseudophryne; species Pseudophryne corroboree. The sequence goes on from NC_086447.1 coordinate 137,283,439, forward strand.
TGCAGATGCACACTCTTAGCACTAAGAACACTGATAATAAAAATAATTTAAATAAACCCTCACAATTAACATGGAGTATAATTGAAGTTCTTAGCACACATTTGCGCAAATATGCGGGCCCATGTACCGCGGCCAGGTGACTTCATCACATGGGCCCCTAACATTCCTAATACTATCACATTCTATAAATTTATACAGGACTTACCTCTGAATAGGGCCTTATCAATGTGTGATCTGACATGCAGGAACCCAGCTAATTAAAACACCTGAGGGTGAATGGGAGGAGTGCCAATACCAGAGGAAGGAAGCCTTACCTTCCAGTGTACAATATATACACAAATATAGTGGAAAAAGGGGGGCCTGGACTGCACATCCTATTACTAAAGATATCAAGAGGTGCTATCATGCTGAGGCTTCTAATACTATGCTGGGGGAAGAGAGATGCAGATGCACACTCTTAGCACTAAGAACACTGATAATAAAAAAAAAAATCACCTGGCCGCGGTACATGGGCCCGCATATTTGCGCAAATGTGTGCTAAGAACTTCAATTATACTCCATTATAATTGTGAGGGTTTATTTAAATTATTTTTATTATCAGTGTTCTTAGTGCTAAGAGTGTGCATCTGCATCTCTCTTCCCCCAGCATAGTATTAGAAGCCTCAGCATGATAGCACCTCTTGATATCTTTAGTAATAGGATGTGCAGTCCAGGTTCCCCCCCTTTTTAACATTTAATGGGAGCCAGCAAGACAGTTCTGTCTCTCTTCCGTGATTAAAGCATCCACTCATGACTATTAGTGATCAGCAAATCTTCTGTTTTTTATTACATGTGTCTGGCGCTACTGGGGCGCTGGACGGAGGTAATATGAAAGCAGTGGTGGACTAAGATGTTCCTGGTACCTGTACAATTTGCCATGCATCCTCTTCCCCATATAAGTCTTGACTATGTACAAATGGGCAATATTTGGTGTAGAACACACATGGTAAGTTCAGTTAAACTTAGGGAAGTATGATAAGTAATCAAGACTTTAAGTGTGGTCCTGCTGTATGCACCTCTCTCCTGGTCCTGGGTCATATTATTCCCCCTATTAAATTTTATTTCCATTGGCATATTATATTTGACAATATGGGAGAGGGGGGTGGTCATGTGACATGCAGAGAATGGTAATGGAGCACATGTGATGAGGCAAGAGTAGGCATGGCTAGGGGCCATAACTAGAATTTTGTGGGCCCCATAGCAACATTTTGAAAGGGCCCCCCTGCTCTCTTTGAGAGCAACATAAATTCAAGAAAATACAGCGCTTGGATGTAGCAACATCTACTCAGAAGATTACAGCACAGTTTTTATAAAATATAATTAAATCCTTTATTTTGTGCAAACATTCAATAAAAGAATAATCCCCTTGGATCATACAATTTAGTACTAAGTCATAAAAGCAACTGTTTCTATTCATACAAAAAGACACATAAGTCTTGATGTCATAGGGTCATAGGGTGCGATTTTTTAGGTTTCTAAAAAATCGCACCAAATCGCACATTTGTAATTTGTGATTTTTTACTAAAAATCACAAATGTAATAGGGTGCGAATTTTAAGGTTAAAACGGAATTCCCATGCGATTATTTGCAGTTTTTAGTAAGGGAAACATGCAAGTTTTAGTAATAAAAACATGCGGATTTTAGGTCATGTTTTTATTATTTAGTCAGAAGCATGCACAGATCAGTGAGATCTGTGCATGCTTCTGTCTGTAAAAGTAAAGAAAGTGCTAAAAATAATAAAAAAAAAATGATGTGCAGGTCCCCCCCAAGAGCATAACCAGCCTCGGGATCTTTGAGCCGGTCCTCGTTGCAAAAAATACAGGAAAAAATTTGATTAGGGGTTCCCCGTATTTAAACAACTAGCACCGGGCTCTTGGACCAGGTCCTAGTTCCAAACATACGAGGGACAAAAGTAGGGGTGCCCCGTATTTTTGGAACCAGCACCGGGCTCCACTAGCCAGGGAGGTGATGCCGCAGTCGGGAGACACTTTTATATAGGTCCCTGCAGCCAGCATCACTCAACACAACTAGTCACCCCTGGATGGGGTTCCCTGGGGGAGTGGGGACCCCTAAAATAAAGGCGTCCCCCCCTCCAGGCACCCAAGGGCCAGGGATGAAGCCAAAGACTGTCCCCCCCTATCCCTGGGCAGTGGATAGAGGGCTGATAGCCTTTAAAAGTGTAACAAATACAATATTGCCTTTTGCTGTGGAACTACAAGTCATAGCAAGCCTCCCCTGCATGCTGGTACTTGGAGAACCACAAGTACCAACATGCGGGGAATTAATGGACCCAGGGGCGGATCCAGAAGAAAATGATAGGGGGGGCACCATGGAAGGGGCAAGTACATTTGCGTGCGGCTGCGTGAGGTGGCGCTTCTTATACAATGCCCACAGTTGTAGCGCTCGTTATGCAATGTTCACTGTACTGGTAGTGCCCCTTATATAGACCACATAGTAGTGGTGCCCCTTATGCAATGCCCGTATTGCCCCCAGTAGTAATGTTGCCTGTAGTAATGCCCCCAGTCATTATGCCCCCAGTGGTAATTTCCCTGCAGTCATGACCCCAGTAGTTTACCCCCCCTTTAGTTTAGCCCCCAAGTAGTAATGCCCCTGTAGTTAAGCCGCCAGTAGTAATGCCCCTGTAGTTACACCGCCAGTAGTTAGCACCTTTGTAGTTGGCCCCCAGTAATAGTCCCCCAGTAGTTGGCCCCCAGTAGATGCCCCCCCAGTAATAATGTCCCCCAGCAGTTTGCCCCCAGTAGATGCCCCCTAATAATAATGTCCTCCAGTAGTTTGCCCCCAGTAGTAATGCCCCTTAGGAGTTTGCCCCCAATAGATGACCCGCCAGTAGTAATGCCCCCAGTAGATGCCCCCCAGTAATAATGCCCCCAGTAGATGCCCCCCAGGAAAAATGTCCCCCAGTAGCTGCCCCCAATAGATGACCCCCCAGTAGTAATGCCCCCCTACGAGTTTGCCCCAAAAGATGACCCCCCTGTAGTAATGCCCCCAGTAGATGGCCCCCAGTAGCTGCCCCCAATAGATGACCCCTCAGTAGTGATGCCCCCAGTAGATGCCCCAGTTATAATGCCCCCAGTAGTTTGACCCCCAGTAGTAATGCCCCTTGTTGATGCCCCCCAGTAGTAATGTCCCCCATAGTTAGCCCCCAGTAGTAATGTCCCCCATAGTTAGCCTCCCAGTAGTAATGTCCCCCATAGTTAGCCCCCAGTAGTAATGTCCCCCATAGTTAGCCCCCAGTAGTAATGTCCCCCATAGTTAGCCCCCAGTAGTAATGTCCCCCATAGTTAGCCCCCAGTAGTAATGTCCCCCATAGTTAGCCCCCAGTAGTAATGTCCCCCATAGTTAGCCCCCAGTAGTAATGTCCCCCATAGTTAGCCCCCAGTAGATGCATTAAGGAAATAAAAAACATACTTACCGAGCCCCGTTCCCGCGCCGCTGCAGTCCTCCTCCTGGCGTCCGCTCCTCAGTCACTCAGCACTATCAGAGAGACGTCATGACTGACGTCTCTCCCATAGCGCACAGTGACAGCGCCGGAAGCCGGAGCTCAGTACTGAGCTCCTGCCTCCGGCTGCCGCTGTGCAGTGAGACGGGCGCCCGCTGGTAACACAATCTCAGCGGGCGCCCGTCATCTCCGTATGCGGCGGCGGCGGCACGGGGGGTGTGTGTTCCCAAATGACAGGGGGGGCACGGGCCCGAGTGCCCCCCCCCTAAATCCGCCACTGAATGGACCCGCTGGAACCTGTAGTTATACAGCAAAAGAAATATAAAAATAAACACACAGACATCGTGACAGTAAAACTTTAATAAAACATACTTGCACACTCACACTCACATACATACATACACACACACACACACTTACACATACTTACCTACATCCAACATAGCCATTCACCTCCACTTGACCCGTAGCATCCACGATTGCTGTAAATAAAAAATAAAATACTCATCTACCTCTTGTGTCTAGTCCTCTTCTTTCCAGTAGGTATCCATGGGTTAAAAAAAAAAAGTGCAAAAAACTAAAGGGGATCCATGTGCGAATGCCAGGACCCCCCCGTGACTCCTGTCACTTCAGGAGCCGCCAGCCAATCAGGGAGTGCCACGTCATAGCGCTCTCCTGATTGGCTGGCGGGTCCCAGCCTGTCAGTCATGCGCAGGCCATAGTGTATAATGGAGGAGCACACTCTCCATTATACTCTATGGTGGGAATCCTGTGGTCTGCGGTAGACCGCAGGGTTAATTAAGGTAATTCTTGTGGGTGACCTCAATTAACCCTGCAGACCGCAGATCACAGGATTCCCACCGTAGAGTATAATGGAGAGTGCGCTCCTCCATTATACACTATGGCAGTGGTTCTCAAACTGTGTGCCGTGGCACCCTGAGGTGCTGCGAGACACTTGCTGGGGTGCCTTGGGTTGGTGGTCCAGGACCAATTCAAATTATTTGTGTTCAATGCAATAAGCAAAACTAGTGCCGGTGGCTGCCAATAATTAACTATGTGGACAAACAGAAGCAAATCTTGTCCCTCACCACACAATTGACCCTAAGGATGACATATAAACACAATTTACTTAATTTAATATTTCTATCTAAATTTTTCAATAAGGAACTTTTGGCAAAGGGGTGCCGTGAAAAACATTCTGATACTCTAGGGCACCGTGTTTAAAAAATGTTTGAGAACCACTGCACTATGGCCTCCGCATGACTGACAGGCCGGGACCCGCCAGCCAATCAGGAGAGCGCTATGACGTGGTGCTACCTGATTGGCTGGTGGCTCCTGAAGTGGCAGGAGTCATGGGGGGTCCCAGCATTCACGTTAAGGGTCCCCTTTAGTTCAAAGGTCCGGGCTTTTTGCGCTTTATTTTTTTTAACCCATGGATATCTACTGGAAAGAAGAGGACTAGACACAAGGGGTAGGTGAGTATTTTATTTTTATTTACAGCAGTCATGGATGCTACGGGACAAATGGACGTGAATGGCTACATTGGATGTAGGTAAGTATGTGTAAGTGTGTGTACAGTATGTATGTGAGTGTGAGTGTGCAAGTATGATTTATTAAAGTTTTACTGTCACAGTGTCTGTGTGTTTATTTTAATATTTCTTTTTGTTGTAGAACTACAGGTACCAGCGGGCCTGTTAAGTCCCTGCATGTTGGTACTTGTGGTTCTCCAAGTACCAGCATGCAGGGGAGGCTTGCTAGGACTTGTAGTTCCACAGCAAAACGCAATATTCTATTTGTTACACTTTTAAAGGCTATCAGCCCTCCATCCACAGCCCAGGGATGGGGGGGGCGGCAGCCTCGGGCATCATCCCCGGCGCTTGGGTACCTGGAGGGGGGGGGACACCTTTATTTTATGGGTCCCCACTACCCCAGTGAACACCGGCCAGGGGTGACTAGTTGTGGAGAGTGATGCTTTGGCCGCAGGGACCTATATAAAAGTGTCTCCCGGCTGCGGCATCACCTCCCTGGCTAGTGGAGCCCGGTACTGGTTCCAAAAATATGGGGGACCCCTACTTGTTTTGTCACCCGTATTTTTGGAACTAGGACTGGTCTAAGAGCCTGGTACTGGTCGTTTAAATACGGGGTACCCCTAATCAATTTTTTCCCTGTATTTTTGCAACCAGGACCGGCTCAAAGAGCCCGAGGCTGGTTATGCTCTTGGGGGGGACCTGCACATGGTTTTTTTTTTTTAACACTTTCTTTACTCTTACAGACAGAAGCATATATGGATCTCATGATCTGTGCATGCTTAGCCAAAAATAGCCAGTATAAACCTGGTCTATTATTCTGGCGATTTTTGTAAGGTTTTCTGTCAAAATCGCATCCTATTACATTCGTGATTTTCAGTGTTTCATGGGAAAACATCTGGATGTGATTTTGATACTTGCGATTTTTGTAATAAGTAAACAGATGCAATTTTGTCCAAAAATCACATCCTATTACATTTGCGATTTTCAGAAAACATTCAAATTTGAGGTAAAAGTCACATGTTTTCCGAAATTGCACCCTCTAGTGTCGAGAAAATATATTTTAAGTCTCAGTCGACAGTTGTTGAAATTGAATACATACGATTTAACAGCAGGTGGGATGCCGGCTGTCCATATCCCAACAGCTGCATCCCGCCCACCAGAATGCCAGCAGCAGGGCTAGTGCAAAGAATCCCCTTGGGGCCTCGCTGCACTCGCCACAGGATCTATTTCCACTCTATGGGTGTCGTGGATGTGCAAAACTCAGGGCAAATTTTGTCCCCATGGCCGTCCCGAGATAATTGTTGTGTGTAAGTATAAATTTAATGGAGCCTAAGATAAAGTAGCACAGCCCTCTGAGACCTCAACAATTTTTAAGATTAATTGTCCTATCACAGGTCACAAAAAAATAAGTGTTCTTCAATTTAATCTTATTGATCATATTAAGAGATGAAGTTATAGTTTTAATATGAGATCTAAAGGATGCTGTGTAGGGCTGTAAGAAATGATCCATGATTGAGTTGCTGTTAGTGACCCAATACCAGAGATAACTGGGTGACCTGGGAGTGCCTCAACCAATTTATGTATTTTTGGGAGTTGGTAATAAGTAGGAATCACTGGATGTTCCAAATGCAGATAAAACCTCTCGTTTCTCGATAGCACTCTATCCATTTTAGCTTTTTCTAATAGGTCTCTTAACAGTAGCATACAGTCTCTGGTGGGGTTGCCTGCTAGTTTTCTGTATGTGTTGGAATCCCCTAATTGCCTCTCTGCCTCTCTAATATAGTTCTCTGTATTTTGCAGGACTATCCCTCCCCCCTACCCGCAGGCTTGATAACGGGATGCGTACGATTTGCCAGCGGACAGGATGCCGGCTGTCATGATCCTGACAGCAGGATCCCGTCCATCAGAATGCCAGGAGCCGGGTGAGCGCTAGAAAGCCCATTGCAGGCTTTCTGTGCTCGCCATGCTGCAGGCACGGTGGCTCGCTGTGCTCGCCACAGGTAACATTCTCCCTCTCGGGTGTTGTGGACACCCACAGAAGGAGAATAGCCTGTGTCATCAGTATTCTGGTGGTGGCATTTTACTCCATCACCCCCTGTGACTGCCGGGATCCCAACTTGTGGTATTTTAACTGCTTCTCTTGATAACAATTGATGGATCATTTGCCAATTCTTTTAATGCTTGCCTTTCTCTTGGGCTCAAAATATAACAATAATTTCTATTCTTCCTCTCTTATTCACACAATTAATTTTTTTTATAGAAAATATCAATTTGGGCGCATCTATATTGAGCAGGAAAAAAATCAGATCTACTGCAGGTTTAGATTTACCGGTCCTGCTTGTGTGTCTCTCAATATCGAACAGTTTAGTTGTATTGTTAGAGTCAATATTTTCTGCTAGCAGTGATCCCAGGGGTGTGGATCATTAGATCGACAGTGTCTAGGTCGACAATGTTTAGGTCGACCACTATAGGTCGACAGTCACTAGGTCGACAGGGTTTCTAGGTCGACATGTGCTAGGTTGACAGTTCAAAAGGTTTGTTTTTTTTGGTGTCGTTTTCTGCATACAGTGACCGGGAAGCCGAATTAGTGCACCGTGTCCCCTTGCATGGCTCGCTTCGCTCTCCATGCTTCGGGCAAGGTGCCTCGCTCCGCTACCGCTTTGCTCGGCACAGATTACCATTCCAATCATAGTCCACGTGGATCGTTAAGTATGAAAAAGTTCAAAAAATGATTAAAAAAAAAAACTTATGTCGACTTTTTGACCTTCGACCTAGCACATGTCAACCTAGAAACCCTGTCGACCTTCCAACCCTGTCGACCTATAGTGGTCGACCTAAACATGGTCGACCTAGACAGTGTCTATTTTCAGACCGGATCCCGATACCAGTGGATCTAGCCCAATTCCGTCTGATTCATCCAAAACTATAACAGATGCACCTTCATATTTCTTTCTTATTTTTAGAGGCAAAATATCTCTTTCTAGTGAGGGTCCTAATAAATCTGTTGAGTTCCACAAATAAATGTAAAAAATATGGGGTTTGCGTTGGAGTAAATGCCATACCCTTACTTAGTAGGCTAACTTCCAGTGGGGTAAGGGGCCTAGAGGATAAGTTATAAATACCTGATTTTGTCAATTCCTTATGTTTTTTCTTTTTCTGTATTCTGCATCCTCCTCTCGTGCCTTTAAGCTTTGTTCCCTTTTTATTTTTGGAGTGTCTATCCACAACGGATCATAGCGATTTTTTTAGAGAGGGTTGATATCTGTTTCCCTGATAGTCCTCTCCTAAAAAATGGAGTTGTTTACAAAGGCACTGTGACTCTCGTATCTTGTTTTGGTCTTACAGCCTGATCAGAGTGGACTCCCTAGTGAAATGAGAGAGGACTCCTCTCTCAGGCTGACAATGATAATCATGTCGGGATGTACTAGGTTTAGGGGTAAAAATACCTCTCTCCTTGGGGAAGGGGTTCTCAAGCCTATCATTTTTATTCTTTATCATTCCTCGGAGGGTATCGGCGTTGGTTGTTTTTCCTCCTCCAATCTGGTGTATTTACATTATTCCCATTATAGGTCTCTATTGTAGATTTTTTCTTATTCTATGTTCTGACTTCATTATTTTGAAATCCCCGTGAAATTTTGTATTTTTTGCCTTCTATAATTTCTCTCTCTAATTCTTCCATCTTTTTATTTAATTTTAAATCTCTCTCTCTATACATCATGTGTTCTGCATATAATAAAAGAGACTTTTTTGTATCCTCTATTTTTTTAATGGTCTATTCAATCTTATGTTTTTCTATACGGTTCAGAATTAAAAATCTCCATAAGGGCAAAAGAGCAATTGTCAAATGTAGAGTCCTAACTTTCTTTAAGGTTCGGATCCTCCATGAAAGATAGTGCTTTAGAAATTCTTAAGCTACTGTACATGGTATTTTTTTAGATTTTACATATTTTGCCAAGATGGTCATGTCCCACCAATCATGTGTTTCTATCTTTAGTTGATCTTCCAATTTATAAAACAAAAGGATCAATCTCCATTATCCTTAAAACACACTGCATATTCACAATTAACATTTAAATCAGCAGTATATTTTTGTCATCTAATTAGACGTTCAGAGAAACAGGTTAGTTCATCCATTATAAGATAATATTCTGTAACGAACCAAACAAATAAAAGCAGTCTCAATCACACAGAATACATTTAGATATAAGAACAAAAAAATGTAAAAAAGCACTTAATTTCTGTTTAGACAATCTATTTAGATCAGCTGTATAATCCAGCCGCTGTCAGGAATCGATTTACCACAGCTGCATCTGTCCGTCGGTGCGGTCCCCGTCCGGGGTCTCTGCGTCTCGCTGTCACTGGTCGCCTTGTCGCCGGACGTCATCTTGGGCCTAGGAGCACTCCTGTTGTCAGCGAGCGTGCATGCACGCCGCGTTCCCGCCGGGCCGCGGCATGGGCGCCGCCATGACAGCTTACATCAGACTGCCGCATCGGCCAATCCGGAGCTTGGCCGCACCTCCTCATTCACTTCCCACCAATGCCTACAGACCGGGGGGTATATCAGGAGCAACAGGGTGAGTCAGTCCTTGTCCTGGACTTCGTGTCACTCCTATGACCTGTGTCTCTGGCTCCGTTCTCCAGTTCCTCCGTTTACCTGCTTTGCCTTCCAGTTTGTTCCTGTACTACCGTGGAACCACAAGCACCAGCAACCCTTGCACTTGAGTTCTAGCTTCACACCTTTACCAGCTACAGTGTGCTCCAGCCCTCTGCAGTAGAGACTCTCCTCCAGGTGCATCTCGTCATCTACACCTGTTCATCAGCCTGCAAGCTGCCAGTGTTATTCAAACTGCACTGAGAACTTTAACACTTGTCTCCTGCAATTGCTACCAGGTTTGCTATTCCCACCAACATCTCTGCTGGCTCCACGGTCCAACAACTATCGGTTCCCATACCGACACATCGATCCCCTGATCGATTGAACTTACCATACAGACTTTGCCATAGACTCTCAGCTTCCACGCTGCATATTCACAATTGCTTTCGTTTCTGTTGTTATCAAGTATTCCTGCTGCCATATTGTTTAAAGCCTATTGTTTAATAAACAACATTGTGCACATGCGCAGGAATCCAATCCGGCCTCCTCACTTCTTCCATCCTACCTCCACTGACCCACTAGCGCCCCCTCCGGGGACACAAACTAAACAGAACCTGACAGTAAGTCCAGGACCGATGGACTCGGATGGTGGTCAGAATGTGGGGTCAGGGGCCTTACAAAATTTGGTCTCCCGCTTGGATGGTCAAGAGGCTGCGCAGCAGCAGATGTTCCAGTTCCTGCAAGAAATGTCCTCCCGTCTCGATACACTACAACAATCTCTGCCCAGTGCTCTTGTTTCTTCAGTTCCAGTCACCCCTGCACCTGCAAGTGCAGCGGGTTCTCCTTCACCGGCTGCATCAACTCCAGTGTCACGCTTGCACCTGCCCGTGCCCAGCAAATATGATGGCAGCCGCAAGCTATGTCGCGGGTTTCTTAATCAATGTGAAATCCAGTTTGAGTTGTTATCACACAATTTCCCCACGCCAAGATCCAAGGTTGCCTACATCATATCACTGCTCTCTGGATCAGCTTTGAGTTGGGTGTCTCCTCTGTGGGAACGTGCCGACCCTCTTATGAATAACTATACCGAATTTGTGTCAACCTTCAGACGCATCTTTGATGAACCAGGTCGCGCAACATCAGCTTCTGCAGATCTTATCCAACTTCGTCAAGGTACCCGTAGCATGGGTCAATACGTCATCCAGTTCCAGACGTTAGCCGCAGAGATTCAATGGAATAACCAAGCACTGGTAGCAGCCTTCTGGCATGGACTCTCTGATCGGATTAAAGATGAACTAGCCACCCGTGACATTCCTGAGCAATTATCAGAGTTAATTTCTTTGTGTATCAAGTTGGACTCTCGCATTCGCGAACGCAACAGTGAGCGTGCTCGTAGTGAGCCTCGCAAGCCAAGAATGGTACCTCCGACACAATTTCAGCCTCCACCTTCTGACAAGCCTATGCAAATTAATAGGTCCCGCTTAATCCCTGAGGAGCGGTCAAGAAGACTTCGAGAGAGACTGTGTCTTTATTGTGCGGCTACAGGTCACCAAATTAATTCTTGTACAGCGCGTTCGGGAAATGCCATATCCTGACTTGTAAAGGAGGAGTCAAGTTGGGATCTTCTAGACAAGCTCCTTCAAACCAAGACCTTATCCTTCCTGTGACTTTAGAGACTAGGGCTGGACTCCAGTCTGTAACTGCATTAGTGGACTGTGGAGCTGCTGGAAACTTCATTACTCAAGCTGCAGTTGATAAGTTCCGTCTGCCTGTCTGCGAACTCACATATCCAGCCTACATCACTGCAGTGGATGGTAGCTGAATTTCCAAGGGTAACATCTCTCATCAAACCAAGCCAGTGGTGCTGGGAGTCGGGTTCCTGCATTCTGAATTAATTGAGTTCCTAGTCATCCCTCAGGCAACCCAGGAGGTCGTTTTGGGTATGCCCTGGCTCCAGCTACATAATCCGCAGATTGACTGGTCCACGTTACAACTGACTTCTTGGGGTTCACACTGCCATCAGTCCTGCCTAGCCCAAGTTCGTCCTGTGAAGTCTTCAGAAGTTAAAGTTCAGTCAAGTCTTCCTGTGGCCTACCAAGATTTCTCTGACGTCTTCAGCGAAAAGGCCGCCGATGTCCTGCCGCCCCATAGGGAGTGGGATTGTCCCATCGATCTCATCCCTGGCAAGAAGCCACCTAGAGGACGTACTTATCCGTTATCTGTACCTGAAACCGAGGCAATGAGTGAATACATCAGGGAGAATCTACAGAAAGGATTCATCCACCCTTCATCTTCGCCCGCCGGAGCGGGTTTTTTCTTTGTTAAAAAAAAAGATGGAGGATTACGTCCGTGCATCGATTACCGGGGGCTCAATGATATTACCGTCAAAAACAGCTATCCACTACCGCTCATCACTGAATTTTTTGACAGAGTCAAGGGAGCCCGCATTTTCACTAAGTTAGATCTCCGCGGTGCCTACAATCTCATCAGGATTCGAAGTGGTGATGAATGGAAAACGGCTTTTAATACTCGGGACGGTCATTACGAGTACCTAGTAATGCCATTCAGGTTGAGTAATGCCCCAGCAGTGTTCCAGCACTTCGTTAACGAAATTTTCCGTGATGTTCTGTATAAATATCTTGTAGCCTATCTGGATGATATCCTCATCTTCTCTCAAGATCTCTCCTCGCATCGCCTACAAGTTCGTGAGGTCCTCCGACGTCTTCGTGAGAACCGTCTCTACGGCAAGTTGTCTAAATGTACCTTCAAAGTTCCTTCCATACCCTTCCTAGGGTATGTAATTTCTGGATCGGATCTCCAGATGGACCCGACAAAATTGGAAGCTATTGCCAATTGGTCTATTCCGAGTACTCTCAAGTCCATTCAGCGATTCCTGGGGTTCGCTAATTATTATAGGAAGTTCATCAGAGGATTCTCAACTCTCATTGCTCCTATTACCAGCTTAACTCGAAAAGGGGCAGATCATTCCAACTGGTCAGAAGATGCCTTGGCTGCGTTTCAGAAAATCAAGCAGGCTTTCATGACCGCCCCAGTTCTGTCACAACCAGACGTTAACAAGCCATTCGAGTTGGAGGTAGATGCTTCTACAGTGGGAGTCGGAGCTGTTCTCTCCCAAGTGGGGGTTGATGGGAAGATTCACCCTTGTGGGTTCTTCTCTCGCAAATTCCTTCCTGCGGAAGTTATTTACTCCATCAGTGACCAAGAACTACTGGCGATCAAGCTGGCTCCTGGAAGGAGCAAAGTTCCCATTTAACATCTATACGGATCACAAGAACCTCCTCTACCTAAAGGCAGCCCAGTGTCTTAATCCTCGCCAGTCCCGGTCGGCAATGTTCTTCTCTCGTTTCAACTTTAAGCTTCATTTCCGTCCAGGTTCTCAGAATACCAAAGCTGATGCTCTGTCTCGTTCTATGGAATCCGAAGAGGAGATTTCCGATCCAGTTCCGCATTCTATTTTGAATCCAGTTGTGTTTGCCTCGTCTCAAGTTACTCCTGTTCCGCCTCCTGGCAAGATTTTTGTTTCCCCTGAGCTTCGTTCTAAATTGCTGTCTTGGGTTCATCAGTCCAAGTTCACAGGGCATCCTGGTGTCCTAAAGACTTTCAAGTTCATGTCTGAAACTTACTGGTGGCCGAAAATGAAGGTCGACATCAAGGACTTCGTGGCATCCTGCCCCAAGTGTGCCCAGCATAAGACTCCCAGACAGTCTCCGGCAGGTCAGTTACAACCATTATCCGTACCCAGCCGTCCCTGGTCTCACCTGTCCATGGACTTCATCTCCGATCTACCCTCCTCTCAAGGATTCAATACCATCTGGGTAGTTGTCGACAGGTTTACCAAAATGGCCCATTTTGTTCCACTCCAAGGTCTCCCTTCCGCCCCTAAACTTGCTCAAGTCTTCCTACGGGAGATTTTCCGTTTACATGGACTGCCTACTGCCTTCAGTTTGTAGCAAGGTTTTGGAGAGCCCTCTGTTCTGCCCTACAAGTTAAGCTTAAATTTTCGTCAGCCGACCACCCTCAGACAAATGGACAGACGGAAAGGGTGAATCAAGAACTGGAGACCTTCTTGAGACTCTACGTTTCCTCTTCTCAAGATGACTGGGTAGACCTGCTCCCGTGGGCTGAATTTGCTCATAACTTTTGCTATCATACTGCCACGGAGACCACTCCGTTCTTCGCTGTATATGGGCAACATCCTCGTGTCCCAGATTTCCAAGATCTACCAAACATCGATGTTCCTGCAGCCACTTCTGTTCTAAGTCAGTTTTCAGCTACTTGGAGGAAAATTCATGTTTCCCTTAAAAAGGCCTCAAGTCGATACAAGTTCTTTGCCGACCGCAAAAGGCGTGCGGTTTCCAGCCTAAAACCCAATGATAGGGTTTGGCTTTCCACCCGGAACCTTCGTCTCAGAGTGCCATCGATGAAGTTTGCACCACGCTTCATTGGTCCTTTTTCCATTGACAAAGTCATCAGTCCTGTAGCGTACAAGCTCAGATTGCCTCCTTACCTACGAATACCTAATGCCTTTCATGTCTCTCTCCTTAGACCCTTGATCCTGAATCGGTTCCAAAGAGCTCTCCCAGTTGGCCCCAAAGTATGAACCCAACGGGGCATTGAGTTCGAAATAGAGAAGATTCTGGATTCCCGTTGCCGGTACGGTCGTCTGCAATATCTCATTGACTGGTCCGGTTATGGTCCTGAGGAGAGGAGTTGGGTAAATGCTACAGATGTTCATGCTCCAAGGTTGGTCCATGTTTTCCACAGAACTCATCCTTCCAAGCCACGTGGCTGTTCGGTGCCCACCCGTAAAGGGGGGGGGGGTACTGTCAGGAATCGACTTACCACAGCTGCATCTGTCCGTCGGTGCGGTCCCCTTCCAAGGTCTCTGCGTCTCGCTGTCACTGGTCGCCTTGTCGCCGGACGTCATCTTGGGCCTAGGAGCACTCCTGTTGTCAGCGGGCGTGCATGCACACCGCGTTCCCGCCGGGCCGCGGCATGGGCGCTGCCATGACAGCTTACATCAGACTGCCGCATCGGCCAATCCGGAGCTTGGCCGCACCTCCTCATTCACTTCCCACCAATGCCTACAGACCGGGGGGTATATTAGGAGCAACAGGGTGAGTCAGTCCTTGTCCTGGACTTCGTGTCACTCCTATGACCTGTGTCTCTGGCTCCGTTCTCCAGTTCCTCCGTTTACCTGCTTTGCCTTCCAGTTTGTTCCTGTACTACCGTGGAACCACAAGCACCAGCAACCCTTGCACTTGAGTTCTAGCTTCACACCTTTACCAGCTACAGTGTGCTCCAGCCCTCTGCAGTAGAGACTCTCCTCCAGGTGCATCTCGTCATCTACACCTGTTCATCAGCCTGCAAGCTGCCAGTGTTATTCAAACTGCACTGAGAACTTTAACACTTGTCTCCTGCAATTGCTACCAGGTTTGCTATTCCCACCAACATCTCTGCTGGCTCCACGGTCTAACAACTATCGGTTCCCATACCGACACATCGATCCCCTGATCGATTGAACTTACCATACAGACTTTGCCATAGACTCTCAGCTTCCACGCTGCATATTCACAATTGCTTTCGTTTCTTTTGTTATCAAGTATTCCTGCTGCCATATTGTTTAAAGCCTATTGTTTAAAACAAACTAAACAGAACCTGACAGCCGCTGTCTGAATATAAACCTATGTTGTTTAAAAACAGTCGCTGCATTCAAATTAAAACCTTTATTTTGTGCAAACATTCAGCAATTTCGGATGCAAGCTCGTTCATGCTGGCTATGGTGGCCAATCCCGGGATCGGGATCGGCGGGATCCCGGGATTTAGGCCCAAAAACGGCCAGGATTCAATTTTAGGATTGAAAGCTCCAATTCCAGGGATTGAGGGATCAGCGTTGAGTGTCCACAGGACGCTCAGACGCTGCCCGGCTTCCTTCTTCCGGGTCTCCAGCGCAGCGTGAGAGGTCACCGCTGAGCCGTCAGTCGCTGCTGGGAGTTGCCAGCAGCGATCAGACGTTGTTCCCCACCCGCCCGCCCCCGGTATATGGTGAGTTATGTGTGCGGGGTGGGGCGAGGGGGCGGCCACATAGCTAAAAGCCAATCCCGGGTATCCCGGGAATCCTGGGATTGACAATTTTTCAATCCCGATACCTGGGTTGAAAAAATGGTCCGGGATTGGCTTCCCTAATGCTGGCCCACCGCTCCACCATCACAGTGCCATCCACGGGAATGTTCCTCACTGGATGCCGGTGAGAAACCTCTGCCTCCTTCTCTATTATTGTAACCCCGCTCATAGAAGGACCAATGTGTCAGGACGCCTGGTGTGATGTTTGGTTGAGAGGTCAACAGCCAAAATGTTAACAGTGTCTAGGTCGATACCAAATGGTCAACATGCACAAGGTCGACAGGGTCAAAAGGTCAACACGGAAATAATCAACACATGAAAAGATTGACATGATTTTTTTTCCATTTTTTTGTGTGTTAAAATATACCGTACAGCATGTGGAACTCCAATTAGTGTCCCGCCTCCCCTCACCTGGCTCGCTTCACCTGCCATGCTTTGGGTTCCTACTCCCAATCATAGGCCACATGGATGGTAAAGTATGAAAATGTTGAAAAAATGAAACAAATTTAAAAAACCCAATGTCGACCATTTGAACCTTTCGATCTTTTGACTATGTGGACTATAAGCATGTCGACCATTCGGTGTCAGCCTATTGATCGTTGACCTTTTAACTTTCAACTTATTATCTGGGTACTGCGCCAATGCAATTATCGGTACTTTGCACATGCACAGGACTGTTCTGCACGTGCGCCAGAGGCGGATTTAAACCTCATGGGGTTAAGTAGGACATTTATTTGGGTCCCTCTTTCATTAAACAAATCCCCCCAGTCAGTCAGAGTAGGCCAAATCTCCCCCTCCCCCAGTCAGTCAGTGTATAACAAATCACCCCCCCAGTCAATCAGTGCATGCCGAATCCCCACCCCTACCCCCAGTAGGTTAGTGTAAGCCACCACCACCCCCTCAAACCCCCCCCCCCCCCCCCCAGTTAGTTTATAAAACCACCACATTCAGTGTCTAGCAATCACTTTGGGGGTTGAGTGGCAGACACTGACTGTGGAGGATGAGAGGGTGGTTATGACATACACTGACTGGGGGTTGAGGGGGTGAAGTTGGCATACACTAACTTGCTGGGGAGATGGTAGTACTGCAGTGTGTATTGAACAAAAAACTTTGCAGGAATGCAGGGCAGGCAGATGCTGCACCATAACCTCACCCTCATCACTCGCCCGGCTCCTCTAAGTCTCTCCGTATGTGCGTGGGCTACACACACGGCATTCTGAATGAGACACAGGCAAGTGCTGGACGCTGAGCCAGCACCGGGCAGCTATAATCACTGACAGCCAGCCAGGAATATTCAACCAGTTCTAGTGGTGAAACTAGCAAGTAGTGAGCCCATGTGCAATAATATATTTGGGGCCCCGTGCATGCCCTTGCAAAAAAGGAAACATTTTGTGTTCTATATAATTTGGAGCAGTGAGGTGCACCTGCATATAACATATTGCTCTGGCTGTCACATAAATATATGCTGTGCAGCCGAGCTCTGCAAAAACATTTTGTGCAGTTTCAGAGTAGGTTTGAACTTACTCAGCCCTTGCGATCAGTCTTTTTGGTGCCGGAATTGACGTCACACACCCACCCTCCAAACACCTGGACACACCTGCGTTTTCCCTACCTCTCCCAGAAAACGGTCAGTTGACACCCATAAACGCCCTCTTTCTGTCAGTCTTCTTGCGATTGGCTGTGCGTATGGATTCTTCATTAAATCCATAGCTCAGCAACGATCCGCATTGTACCCGTACGACGCACGTGCGCATTGCGGTGCATATGCATGCGCAGTAGAGACCTTATCACAGCACAGCGAAAATCGGCAGCGTGCGATCAACTTGGAATGACCCTCATAGTGCCATGTTACAGGCTGTGTTTGAAAAATCACAGACAAGAGCTGATTATTTGGAAGTTTATTTCTCTCCACGGCTTAGTACATCTATCCCTGAATGTTGGCTCAAGTGATCAGGGAGAAATGAGAGGAACAGGAAAGAACAGGAGGGGAAGGGAGGCACACAGAGGGGTGATGGGACAGGCAGGATGGAAGGCACACTGGGGGTACAGGCAGAGACAAGAGGAATACTGGGGGAAGAACAGCAGTAGAGTTAAGGAAGACAGGAAAAGACGGGAGGAACATGCAGAAGAACAAGGGAGTGTGGCAGAAGACAGGGAGATGGGAGGCTCTTCCTCAACAGTAACTGGTAACTTTCTCAAAAAAACTTTAAAAAAACTGTCCATTTTGCTCAGGTGAATGGGGAGAGCCAGCAGGAATGGGCACAGAAGGAGATGTAAGGACCACATGGGAGATGGAAGTAACATAGAGGAAATTACAGGGAGAGATGGAGGGAAAGAGAATGTAAAAAGTGCAAAATACATACATACACACTCACCTAAGAACAGATCAGTGTGCTGAAGCTCCAGCATTACTGAAGCCCATCCATCAGTTACAGCAATGCACACTTGCGCAGCACAGTCCTCATGGTGCTGGGTGGAAGTGAGGAGGTCCAGCAAGTGGAGGATCGCAGTTGTTGTGATTTGTCCCCTCCAGGTAGTAAATGAATATTGAGTCTGTGGATGGTTTACGGAATGCGCTTCTGATTAGTAAATTCAAATTACTGTTTGGTCTGCTGCTATTGGGGCAGGGATCCTCAACCCCTGCCCCAATAGCAGCCGTTCACTCACAAGGTTCCCAGATGTGCTGAAAACTCTCCCCGAGTACACACTGGAGGGTGAGCAGCTTAGGTAATACAAAGCCAGTTTGTACAAGGGCCTCCATATTGACTTTTTTCCTCCCGGTAAATGAAGGGACTCTGTGACATGCCTTCTTTTACAGTGTCGTTAAAATAATCCTCCACCATTCTTTGGATGGTGACAGTATCAGATGGAGTTACGGTAGAGGTGTCACTAATACTGACCAATTCATTTAGACCCAACTAGATGTCAAAATGTTGTTTTGACTAATCTGCATCCCCACTACAGTAGGTCTATTTGGGAATATTTAGTTTTTTCCTGGCTGTTTCGGAAGAAACTGAAGGAGGAGATGTCACTTGAACTGCCAACTGGTGTACTGGGGTGCAGTGCACACAACAAACAATGTAAACAGCAAAAATGTTTTTCATTTGCTTTTTTTTTGGGGGGGGGGGACGACACAGCTTGTCCCACACTGCGTGGAGTCAGACCGCTTTCACATACGGTACTATAGAACTATGGTGTACTGGGGTGCAGTGCACACAACAAAAAACATTAACAGCAATTTTTTTGTTGTGGGGGGGGGGGGGGTGCAGCTTGTCCCACACTGCATGGACCACTTTCACACACACACTGTGAATGCAGAGGGTGGGGCCTGCGTAGTCACTGCAGTACCACTGTGATGGACTTGGGGACTGGGTTCTGGACACAGTGATAGCACCACATCCCCTTTGATGGACAGTGACAGCACCAAAAAACCACTAGCTTTGCTGGACACTATGACTGACAGCCCCTTAGATGTACACTACTGACTGACAGCCTCTTATGTACATTACTACACTGACTGACACAGCCCCTGTCCATTATACCACTGACTGACACAGCCCCACAGCACAGCCCCTGATGGACACTCTGACTGACAGCCCCACAGCACAGCCCCTGATGGACACTCTGACTGACAGCCCCACAGCACAGCCCCTGATGGGCACTCTGACTGACAGCCCCACAGCACAGCCCCTGATGGGCACTCTGACTGACAGCCCCACAGCACAGCCCCTGATGGGCACTCTGACTGACAGCCCCACAGCACAGCCCCTGATGGACACTGACTGACAGCCCCACAGCACAGCCCCTGATGGGCACTCTGACTGACAGCCCCACAGCACAGCCCCTGATGGGCACTCTGACTGACAGCCCCACAGCACAGCCCCTGATGGGCACTCTGACTGACAGCCCCACAGCAATGCCCCTGATGGACACTCTGACAGAGCCCCTGATGGACACTCTGACAGCCTGCCCTTAAAAGGACAAAGACTGACAGCGCACAACAGCTGAGCTCCTCGCAGTGTGGAAGCATGCAGGGAAATGGCTTGAAGTCTCACGAAAATCCGACGCGGAATGATGATGTTCGGCCTCTTCTGTGATCCTGAGCCTGGTGGGAACTTTGCGAGCCGGGAAGCTGTTCGAAGCTGCTTGGATTCCTTGGAATGTGAATTGCTAATTTCTAGTTTTTCTTGATGGTATTGGCTTGATTTATTGTTTGGCAACATTCACAATTCACAGTATGCCGACACAATAGTAATGTTAAAGCACTGTGGGGGTCATTCTGACCTGATCACACGCTAGCTATTTTTTGCAGCGTTGCGATCAGGTCAAAACTCGGCAAAACTGCGCATGCGTATGCACCGCAATGTGCAGGCGCATCGTACGGGTACAAAGCGGATCGGTGCTGGGCGATGGATTTAACAAAGAATCCATTCGCACAGCCGATTGCAAGAAGATTGACAGGAAGAAGGCGTTTATGGGTGTCAACTGACCGTTTTCTGGGAGTGTTTGGAAAAATGCAGGCGTTCCGAAGTGTTTGCAGGGCGGGTGTCTGACGTCAATTCCGGTACCGGACAGGCTGAAGTGATCGCAGCGGCTGAGTAAGTTCACACCTACTCAGTAACTGCACAAGACTTTTTTGTACCGCTCAGCTGCACAAGCGTTCGCACACTTGCAAAGTGAAAATTACACTCCCCCATAGGCGGCGACTATCTGATCGCAGCGCTGCAAAACATAGCTAGCGAGCGTTCAACTCGGAATGACCCTCTGTATTCGTGATGGCACTATAATTTAAAACATGATTATAAATATAAAGCAATAAGTTTTACAATTAACCAAGTTACAGAATATTGCATAACATAAATGTGTTCTCTATATATGTGCAGTATGTACAGTATGACATATCTTCCCTTTCTCTCCTAGGAGAGAAACACTTGTGTTATAAAAGCGATTTAAGCAGTTTAACCTAGAAAATTACTTTTGCCAGCTCTATGTCCCGAGCAATTAAATTACCTAATATTACCATCTGAAATCTGTGAATGTTAAACAGACTATCCTAGATTTTGGCTTATGTTTGCTTGGGGTTTTTTTTTTTTTAATTAGCCCCGGACATGTGCAATATGCATTCCAAACGCTATATAAAGCAAATCTACCATGAGTCATAAACCACTGAAATACTGTCGTAAATTCTGTTAGTAAAGTAAGTTTCTGTTTGTTTGCTATAAAGTTGTAGCAAGCTGTATTATAAGCTAACCACCTCACCAATGGTTGCCTATGTAGATTAATACTGAGTACCTAAACTTAAGGGGGTAATTCAGACCTGATCGCTAGGCTGCGTTTTCTCGCAGCCTGCGATCACGTCTGAACTGCGCAGGCACGACGGACCGCAGCAACGGGGATAGCCAGTCAGCGACGGGATGGTGCGAAAATTCCGAACACACCGGCGATCGCAAGGTGATTGACAGGAAGAGGCCGTTTGTGGGTGGCAACTGACCGTTTTCAGGGAGTGTCCAGAAAAACGCAGGAGGGAGGTTTTCTGACGTCAGCTCCGGCCCCGATCATCGCAGCGGCTGAGTAAGTCCTGGGTTGAGCAGAGACTGCACAAACTGATGTTTGTGCAGCTCTCCAGCAAAAGCGATTGCAGACCTGCACACATACCATACCCTCCCCCTCTAGGCGGCGACTACCTGATCAAAGGGATGCAAAGAACGCACCCTAGTGATCAGGTCTGAATTACCCCCTAAATTGTGTGTTGAATGCATGGACTAGTATAACATACAGTAGATTTGTTATAGAAGCTTTTTACTTATCGCCATCTACAGAAAATATATGGACATACTAAAGCGTGCAATTTCACCTGTCCCAAACAGACAGTATTTCCAGATTCTTTATAGTGCAGCAGATGGCATCATAACTGCACAGCAACGTTGCCAAGAGTCCACAGCATTATGGCAGCATCACTCATCCTCTAAAGCAGTGATTTTCAACCTTTTTTTTTACTCGCGGCACACCGAACAATATTTTAAAATTGCCAAGGCACACCATCAGTTCCCCTCAGAAAAAAAAACAAAAAACACACATTGGCCCTCATAGTAAAAAAAAAAAAATCCACACATACAGTGGCCTACACAGAAAAAACAATCACATTGCTCCCGACATAAATCATATTGCTTCCTACATAAATCCTATTGCTCCCCACATGAATTATTAACATTGTTCCCCCCATAAATCCATAAATCCTTATTCTCCCCACATAAATCCTATTGTTCCCCATAGGAGAACTAAAATAACAAATATTAGCCCCTGCCGGTCAACTGTCCTCCTCCCTGTCCCTCAGGGGTGGGGGGGTGTTCATAGTGGAGTGCTGTGAATACTGAGCAGCGGGTGGTCGGGCAGGTGTGGATGTGGGTGGGCAAGGAAAGCTGTGTATGCAGTAAGGAACTGGAAGATGTGTGTGCAGGCGGGTGGTGAGACGCACGACTGATCCTCTAAGAAGAGCCCGGGCCAACAGTTCACTCTGAAGGTGCAGGAAGCTGCTCTGGCTCCGCGGCACACCTTGCAGCTGGTCGCGGCACACTAGTGTGCCACGGCACACTGGTTGAAAAAGCCTGCTCTAAAGTATGGCTCAAATGGGGACTACATAAACAGAAATACAAGCAGAAATAAATAAATAAATAAACAAACAAACTATAAAAGTTCAACACAGAAATGTATTAAGGGCTGGATTGGCATGAGATTTACTAAAGGCCAAACACACATAACATTTATTGTTTTTGTTATATCTTATCAAATTATAAACTGCCATCAGGAATTTTAGGCAAGAGAGGTATACAACTGCATGGCAAACTGCTGCTTTATATTAATGTAATGTATTAATATATTATGTTAATTAATGTCTGCATTTTACTATCTGATGCAAATTGTACTAAAATTGTTTTCTGTGATATTAGTTGTCAGATAACCCTGTTATTATTTTCAACTGACGGAAATATGATTATAAAGTCTAAACTTTGGAATTATTGTATTTCATTTCTCAGGGTTCCAAATGCTACAGAAAACTCTGAAACTACCGCCTGCAACAGTTAAGAATTCAGTTCTCAATTATATTTTTCCAATATCGGATCATTTCCGCAACACCCATAAAAACGTTAGAACATCCTTGGCTGGCCAACCGAGCATGGAAATACATGGCTTCTCATGAAACCCTACATAAGGCACCAGTATATACTTCAGAAAAACGCAGTGGGATTGGAAAAACAATCATTTTTACATTTAGAAGTCTTTAAAGAAATTTACATTTTGTACAACCAATACTCTTCTTATTAGTTAATTGTTCCTCTATATGTGTAGCAAATAGGGACCATGGATCACTACCCTGTTACCTAAACTAGAGAGCTGGCTCACTAATAATGGGGGTAATTCAGAGTTGATCGTAGCACCAAATTTGTTAGCAGATGGGCAAAACCATGTGCACTGCAGGGGGGGGCAGATATAACATGTGCAGAGAGAGTTATGGTGCCCATACACTTGTGCGATGCCCCGCGACATTGCGGGGCATCGCACCGGCAGTTCAGATGCGATGAAATCGCACCTGAACTGCCAAAGTGATTACCATGCGATCATGCAATAGATCGCATGGTAATCACGTGATTGGCATGCCACCGCCGAGTGGGAGCGGCCACTGGCCGCTCCCGGCGGGTTCCCATCGCACATCGTAGTGCGATATATAGCATGTGTTTTTAAAAACACATGCGATCGCACTGCGATTCGATAAATATTAAGTGCAGCACATACTATCTTGAGACATGAGGTTCGACCGACGTGCCCGCGCATTGTGTTGAAAGGTACCAAAAATGTGCATACAATCCTTCAATTTCTCTCACAGATGCGGTCGAAATTGGAGGTTAGCACCGATTATCTCACAGGTGTATGGGCACCATTAGATTTGGGTGTGTTATATTGTTTCAGTGCAGGGTAAATACGGGCTGCTTCCTTTTTACACTGCAATTTAGATTTCAGTTTTAACACACCCCACCCAAATCTAACTCTCTCTGCACATGTTATATCTGCCCCTGCTGCAGTGCACATGGTTTTGCCCATCTGCTAACAAATTTGCTGCTACGATCAGGTCTGAATTACCCCCATTATCTTATAATGAGTGAACTAACCTGTTACTCTGAACGTCTAATTAGATGACAAAAATATACTGCTGATTTAAATGTTAATTGTGAATATGCAGTGTGTTTTAAGGATAATGGAGATTGATCCTTTTGTTTTATAAATTGGAAGATCAATAGAAACACGTCATTGGTGGGACGTGACCATCTTGGCAAAATGTAAAATCTGAAAAAATACCATGTACAGTAGCTTAAGAATTTCGAAAGCACTATCTAAAGAAAGTTGGGACTCTACATTTGACAACTGCTCTTTTGCCCTTATGGAGCTTTTAATTATAAACAGTATAGAAAAACATAAGAACCACTCTGATTACAGGGCTCAGGCTATTGCGTGCCTACTTGCAGCTTAGAGTGATCTGGGCCTAATGCCCAGGTCACTTTATTTATCTTGGAAGGTAGGCCCTATTGGCCTACCTTGCTGAGGGGCACACTGGTGATCTGGGCCTAATACCCAGATCACCTTATTATAAGGCTTGGGGGGCATTGTAAGTTACCAGGCCTAATGCCCAGAGTCAACTTATTCACCTGGGGGAGCACTTAAATGTACAGGGCCTAATTCCCTCTATGGTGCCACAGGCCAAATGCCTGACATTTTGGCCAAGGGCCTAGTGCCTGCCTACTGCACTCCGGGCCGAGGGGCCTGCCTACTGTACCTCAGGCCTAGTGCCTGTCTACTCCCATGGTCCTAGTGCCCCACTGCCCTAATGGTGCTAGTGACAGGTGGGCCTCACAGCCGGTGCCTTCTGTTTTCTTTCTTGAGCGACCAGAGCTCTTCTGTTAATGTCTTTTCCTCCTCCACCACACTATTGGCTCTTCTGCCCGGCGGCGTCTGATGTCAACTACTGGGGGTTGGGCAAGCTACAGCGCAGCGAGCTCTGATTGGTTCGCCATGGTCACTTCCTATTGGCTGCCGATCCGCAAGCTGTGATGGCGCCAAATTCAAAAGCCAACCACCGGCACTTCTGATTGGCTGCTGAATTGGCATAAATTTTTAATTGCCTCTTCCGCGGCGCTGCCTGTCGCAAACACAAGTCCAGTGTTGGGAACCAACAGGCGGTTCCCACATCAGATGCCTGCCGCTACTGCACTTTCAGCGCAGGCTTCAAGCACTTGATCCCCTGCATGAGAACCCTGCTAGGCCACTGGACAGATAAGCCGTGGTTATTTTCTTTTTCTTTACTTTGTCATAACAACTTGTTTTTTATTTATTTTGCAACTGGCATCAGGGCAAGGGGTGACGTTGGGGCTGCTTTTGGCTGAACGCATCCCCCTGGCAGGTATTGTTAAAAAGTCCTGAATAAATTTTCTTTTACTGCAATGATATACAGTATAGGTCCTTATGTCAGCACATTTTATTGTGTTGCACTTCTAATGGGTTGACATTGTCAAGAAGTAAAGCATTTTAGGAAGTTAAAGTTTGGAAAAAGTTCTAACTGCCCTTTTACAGGCTGTGTTTGAAAAATGATAGGGGCTGATTGGTTGGTACTTTATCTCTCACCACTTTATCTCTCTTCAAACTTTGATAAATCTCCCCCTTTAGAAGGTATCATGAGTGACCTAGACACTGATGAAAATTCTATGTATTTTGTGACTAAAATCACAGATTAAAATAAAAGGGTTCTAGGGGGTAATTCAGATCTGATCGCAGCAGCAAATTTGTTAGCAGTTGGGCAAAACTATGGTGGTCATTCCGAGTTGTTCGCCCATTGCCGATTTTCGCTATGTTGCGATTTGTTGCTAAATGCGCATGCGCATGGTATGCAGAGCGCATGCGCTAAGTTATTTTACACAAAACTTTGTAGATTTGCTGGTGTTCCTGCGGCGCTTTTCAGTCGCACTGCTGATTGGTGAGTGATTGACAGGAAAGGG
The DNA here is from genome assembly GCF_028390025.1 of Pseudophryne corroboree. Classification (NCBI taxonomy): domain Eukaryota; kingdom Metazoa; phylum Chordata; class Amphibia; order Anura; family Myobatrachidae; genus Pseudophryne; species Pseudophryne corroboree. The sequence goes on from NC_086447.1 coordinate 137,309,248, forward strand.
GCGTTTCTGGGTGGTAACTGAGAGTTTTCTGGGAGTGTGTTAAAAAATGCAGGCGTGTCAGGGAAAAACGCGGGAGTGGCTGGAGAAACGGAGGAGTGGCTGGCCGAACGCAGGGCGTGTTTGTGACGTCAAACCAGGATCTAAACTGACCGAGCTGATCGCAATGTAGGAGTAGGTCTGGAGCTACTCAGAAACTGCAAGAAAATATTTTGTAGCAGTTCTGCTAATCTTTCGTTCGCTATTCTGCTAAGCTAAGATACACTCCCAGAGGACGGCGGCCTAGCGTTTGCAATGCTGCTAAAAGCAGCTAGCGAGCAAACAACTCGGAATGAGGGCCCATGTGCACTGCAGGTGAAGCAGATATAACATTTGCAGAGAGAGTTAGATTTGGGTGGTTTATTTATATTGTTTCTGTGCAGGGTAAATACTGGCTGCTTTATTTTTACACTGCAATTTAGATTTCAGATTGAACACACCACACCCAAATCTAACTCTCTCTGAGCATGTTATATCTACCCCACAACTGCAGTGCACATGCTTTTGCTGAACTGCTAACAAATTTGCTGCTGCAATCAACTGTGAATTACCCCCCTAATCATAATGGATAGCACTATACCAGGGCCGTAACTAGGGGGGGCTAAGGGGGCATGCGCACTGGGTGCAGGATTTGAGGGGGCGCTGAGGAGTTACAGAGGAGCACGTTTTTTTTTTACCGGCAGTGCTGTGCTGCTCCAGTGAGACAGCAGACGGCTCCCGGGGCAGTGTCTCTGACCCAGCTGTCTGGCTGCAGCTGCCTCCGATGCTGTGCAGGTGAGCTTCATTACCTGGGATCTCTCCTATGTCGGCTACTGTCTTAAACTCTCGTCTTTGCCATGCAGTGCTGCGGCTAGTGTGCGGTGCACTGTACAAGCTATAGAAGCGAGCTGTTGGTGCTGTGTTTTTCAGCAGGCTATGATTCCGGTTGCCTGCCCAGCACCAACCGATAACAAGCTGCAGGCTACACCACACTGCCCCAGGCTTATGCTTGCTAAAAGGTGCAGTCACCGATGTTACAGAAATCAAAGGCTCACTTTGCTAGCTGTCCACTTGACAGTGGAAACTTAGAGCCTGGACAACCTCCAACTCTCACCAAGTATCACTACAGCAGCTTTGTGATGAGTTTAAAGGCAGACTTTATTATTGGCACTGTGCTCCCAGGTAGCAGTATCAACCTCCGCTTTGCCTCCCAGATGGGGGGATTTGGTGTAGTATATAGGGTATGTAGTGTAGTGTATAGGGGCATGTAGTGTAGTGATGTAGTCCAGCGTGTAGGGGATGTAGTATATCGATATAGTGCAGTGGATAGGGGAATGTAGAGCAGTGATGAAGTGTTATGATATAGTGCAGTGATATAGTGCAATGTATGAAGACACACAGGGGAGCATGTAGTGGGGCATGTGACGCATAGGGCATTTGAGGCACTTAGGGGAATATTGTCCAATAGTATCCCTTTTTTTTTTTCTTCAAAATTTTTCATAATCTAAGTATTTTAGTCTGACAAGGTTTTTTCTTGTGTGTGTGTGTGTGTGGGGGGTGTTTTGGGGGCGGGCGCCAAATTACTACCTTGCCCAGGGTGACGAAAATCCTAGTTTCGGCCCTGACCATACAGTATGTGTAAGAGGTAAAACATATGCTTAGCAGTCTGTCATAGACATAACTGTGGATGATAGATTAAAAAAATGACACCTTGAAACAATCTAGCCGTTTACGGAACAACCCTTTCAACTTTAGTATACATTTCCCCTGCCATGAAGCAATGCAATATCTTATATGTTATATAGATTGTAAAGTTGAAAGATTAAAAAAGACTTATATCTAGGCAATGTCTGGAGGGTTTCACTTCTTACCAGTTTCTTTGATGCTTTTCCTAGTAACATAACACTGCCAACCCCAAGAATACATCTCATAGCCTGTTCTATTCTTAAATCAAACTTTTGTCTTTGAGAGGTAGACTGTGTTAAGATTAATTCCTCCAGTGCTTTGGCGGCAAGTTATGAATCTGAGCTTCGCAATGTTTTCCATATTCCCATGATTGATTAATTTGATCCAGCAATTCTGTTCTCATTTGAAATAAATTATTGTACAACGTGATGCAGCCACCCATCTATTGAATGTTCCCAGTACAAGAGTTGGATGGCTCTGGGAGAGATCTGTTCAGTAACACATGGAGAACTTAACACAAATATTCATGTAATATCAAATCTTCCCATCTTCTATAAATCAGCCAGTATATATATCAGCTCATGCACAGATCAGTCATTTAAAGGTTTCTGGTTCATTCTTGATACATAGAATGTAACATTGTGTCTTTCTATGTTTGAAAATGACCAGAAATTAGTTACAGACTGTTGAGTAACCTAGGAATCAGTATAGGTTCATTGGGGTAAATTTACTAAAATGGGAGTTCTATTTAAGATGGGATGTTGCCCATAGCAACCAGATTCTACTTCTCATTTATACCCCTTTCACACCGCCAATGTCGGATCCCACCCACAAATTGGAAACGGGTCCTTCCCGGGTGGGATCTGGCACTGGACGCTGCTGCTGGCTTCCCCGATCCGGCAATATGCCGGGCGGGTTGCCATAGCAGCGGGGGGGATGGGGGGGGGGGGGGTGGAGGCGGTGCTGGGGGATGAAATCATCTCCGCGCCGCTTCTCCCTGTTGTAGTAAACGGGTCCCGGGTCGCATCGACCCGGGAGCCCATTTACGCTGCCATTGGCCCGGTATTCAACCCGGGTATAACACTGCTTTATTCCTGGGCTGAATTGCCAGGTCAAGTAACATGGCGCTTTCCAACATGGTGCTTTCACACTGATCTGTGTCAACCTGGCAATATGCCGGGTCGATACCGGGTTATTTGTGCGGTGTGAAAGAGGTTTTATTTAACACCTTCTACAAGATAATACCTAGAAGCTGGTTAGTTGCTATGGGTAACATCCCATCTTTTAATAGAACTCCCATTTTAGTAAGTTTACCCCATAATGTTGTTACCAAGAGGAGATTTTTTATAAAGGAAAGGAGGACTCTGGCTATTGTATACAATTTCCCAACAGGAATATGAAAGATGACCTAAATAAAGGTGACTGTACTTGTTACTACTGAGTACTATGGGGGGGGGGGGGGCATACATTTTTTTCATGTGGGGCATGACCACGCTTCCCGGATTTGATTACACTCTCCAATACCTGGGCCCCATTCAGCTATCGACGGTACTGTGAGTACTGACACTCTGGTGTGACACAGACTCAGCTGATAGTTTTTGTGACAATTGCTTTAATCCAATGTTGCCCATTTAATTTGTTTCCCCATAAATGTGCAGGAGCCCTGGCAGCACTCAGAGCACATGGCTGAAATAAGTGCACAGGTGTGCCTTCAGGAGGAGTAAAGGTGCTAGTTAGCATACTATTTGTCACTGACCGCAGTGACGGCCCTGCCTAGGAGACATTCTGAGGTACTTATTACTTGCTGTGGGCACTCAAAATCACTTAATCTACTATAGTATTTGTAATGGCAAAAGAGGTGTTGACAGATTGAAGAGGTTATACTTGAACAATTTGGTGGCTTCAGTACAAAATGGGGATACTGTTGGAAATGTTGCATTTTTGTTTTTGTGTGTGTGTTCCATATGCTTTATTCTGACAAATCTCTCATGAATACGTCCCTTTAATGGCAGCAGGGTAAGAAAAAATCCTTGAGATAGATGTGATAATTTCAGTATAGTCAACCCTCCACTCCCCAAGAAAAAAATAAATGATAATGGAATGACTAGGGAATATTTACGTTATTACGGGCTAATAGCATTCAAAACAAAGAAAATCTATAAAGTGAAAAGCCAGTAACTGCGGTGTAGGGTGAAATTTCATTTGAAGAAAAAAAAAGAAAAAGAATCTGCCTATGAACCTAGCTGTAAACTGAACAGCAATGACACTTTTACCACTACTGAACAGAACATGCGCACTGGTTCTATTATTACAGTCAGAGACGGTTCTAGCCCTTGTGGCACCCCGGGCGAAAATAGGGCCGTGGCTTCATACAGGGGCATGGTCAGTTATGCCCCCTGTAGAGTTGTGCCCTCATTTGTGCCCCCTGTAGAGTTGTGCCCCCATCTGTGCCCCCAGTAGAGTTGTGCCCCCGTTTGTGCCCCCAGTTGAGTAGCGCCGCTTACAAAAAAAAGACAAAAAAAATGATTAATTAATACTTACTATCCCCGCTCCTGATTCCCGACCGCTGCTGACCTCAACCGGTGCCGCTCCTCGGATCTATGGGAGAGACGTCATGACGTCTCTCCCATAGCACAGCATAGACACTAGAGGTCAATTATGACCCCTAGCGTCTATGTGCCAGCCCCACAATGCTGTGCGGTGCGCAATGACGTAATTGTGCACCGCACAGCAAAGGTCCCCTCCACAAAGGGAAACTAGATGGGTAGCGTCTAGTTTCCTTCACAGCACCGGGGGAGAACTGACCAACAGTAGTGGATCTTGCCATGGCGGCAGCGCCCTCCGGAAGGCGGCGCCCCAGGCAAAAATCCCGTGTGCCCGTAGCAAGATCTGCTACTGATTACAGTGTACCTTTTACAGAAAAAAAAAACAACAACTTTATACATCAGAATTTATTAAACCACCTTGCTGTTGGAGCAGTTGGCAAATCATTCCGTCCCGGGCCTCTCCGGCAGCAAAAAGCGGCAGGTCTACATATAAGAGTAGTATCTGACTCTGCTTCACTCATCTTGCATCTTTACTAATAGTAAGGATTGTTCTGTCCGAATGGTGTGGCGGACAGCTGCTGGTCTCAGTCTTTGGCACTTATGTTGGTGCTGCTGGTAAATTCAACTTCTTTCCTTTTTAGTACGTTAGGGGTCTATTTACTAAGCCTCGGATGGAGATAAAGTCGCTGGAGATAAAGTACCAGCCAATTGGCTCCTAACTGCTATGCCACAGCCTGTGTTTGAAAAATGGCAGTTAGGAGCCGATTGGCTGTTACTTCATCTCCAGCGACTTTATCTCCATCCAAGGCTTAGTAAATAGACCCCTGAGCAACATACAAGTAGAAGAAGTTGTGACAGTACAGGATGGTCTGGGTCAAAGGTATGGCGATTGGGTCAAAGATGTTTATGATGTAAGGAGAGGTGGGTGACCTGGGACCAGGGTTCTGCGGAGACCGGGGGGAGAAGAGAGGGTAAGGTGACACAGAACCACGGAGACTGGCTCTGTCGCTGCAGCCACTGACATAAATCCATTAAAATGGCCAAAATGTTGCATTTTTATTTTATTATTTTTTATTTGACATATTATTGTTATTATTATTATTATTATTATTATTATTACTAGCAGATGGAAGGCTATTATGAGTGACTTGTTTCTATGATGCCGTTACCTGAGCAGGGCACATTGTATATCAAATAAAAGGTCCATAGATTTGCAGACAAATATAGCCATTGTAATTGGTTGCTTTGTTACTGAGTTATGTGGCAAAATGTCTGTCTGCCATTTACAATACATCACCATTGTACTCTGGAAAATGTGACAGTTGGTGAACTCTCTCTGTGCACCTGCTGGGTGACCTGAAACATGTGACCTGCTGGATGGTCTGGAAACTGTGACAGTTATTTGCAGCCAGTCACTAAGAAGGGATTTTTTTTATATACGGCACCTATGGAGGAAAAAAGGGGTAAAATGTTCCGCCCAACAAATCTTTGCCCAGTTGAAACCAGCATATAAAATATTATTATTATCATTATTATTAATATTATTATTATTTAATCCATATATGTATTACATGGTTATAATAATCCCTCTTTCTTTCTTTATAGAAAAGAAATGCATAAGTATTTTTTCTTTGAACACAGAATTCAACCCCGTAATACTGCTCTCCCAGAACCGCGCACCCCTACCTGAGACTAGAAGATAGTCATTGTCTGGTGAGCTGTCTGCCTCCCCGCTCCGCTACAGGCTTGCTTCATCCAATCAAGCAGTGCAACAGTAATAAACCATATTGCCTGGTTAAGCCACTGGACTGGTTGTTGCCTAAATTACAAATCCACTAGTGTATACAGTACTCTGCTAAATGAACAAAATGCACATAAATTACTAACAGGTCATGGGCCCAAGGACAACAGGCACCCAGACACAGCAGGCATCCAGGTACACTGCATGAAAGCACCAAGGATTTATAACTGTAACAGACACCCATAACACTTAAGTACTGAAGGGGTACCTTAATATAAAGATGTGCCCAGGCTCAGCTTTGCTGCTTTTCTTAGCAATCGTGGGTCATTTGCCGTGAATAGTGTGCTTATGAACATAGGAATGTGCTGCGGACATTGTGAATAATCACAATCAGTGGCAGCTCCAGAGTTGAGGCTGCCGCACAGTTCAAATTTCAAATAGGAGAGCCACACCAGCTGCCACCAACTGTCATCCTAAACTGACTCACTGGCAGTTGGTGTGGCTCCCCATTTGAACTTTGGTCTGATCACAATTGTGGCAAATTCGCATCCGCAGCCTGTTTATTGGGTGGATGACCGCAGGCACAGATCTGTACATGTGGGAGAAGAGGCACCAAAGTGTATAGAGGGCCTAATTCATAATTGTACGTTAATGCTGCAACAGATGTGATTTTTGACCCCATGGGGGCTAATATTACAGTTGCCGGGAACTTTATTGAGACACCTACCAAAGCCCTTGTAGCTGCCCGCAGGGCTGTAATCAGAAAATGTGGGGCCCGGGCCAGACAAAATAGACAGGGACCATACCTCCCCCCAAAAAAATTCTGCCTCACTGCTCCACCCCTATGTGATGTCATACATTGTGTTGTTACATATAGGTGGAGTGTTGCGGACCTACAGGACCGGTTCAAAGATCGGATGCGCATGGAAAACTTGTTTTAAGAAGTCCTCTCTAAGCATCAGTGTGCTGTTGATTCACAGACTGGTGCAGCTCTACAGGTATTGGTGGTAGGAGCCAGGGGAGGGCACCCCTCTTTGTATGGGCCCGGGACACCAGTCCCCACAGTCCCCCCCTGATGGCTGCCTTGGCTGCCCACAACTGTGTACAAATTAGCAGCATAGTTGCACATCTGGAAAACATCAGTCTATGGTCACGCAGAATGGCCGCCTCAGCCAAGACGCAGAGGACGTGATTCCTGTGTACAGGATCACAGTCGGTGGCTGATGCATGCCTGAAAAACTGTCTTGACATGCCCACATTTTTGCCAAAACTCCCTGTTACCTCTCACTAAGTGTCCACACCAGACAAGTGCTGAGGTGCCATCTTAGCAATGCGTAAAAATACAGAAAGCTGCTGCAGTACAGAAAGAAGCAAGCACAGTATGTTTCAAGCTAACAAGTGTCACAACAAACACATTTACAATACCAGAGCTGCAGAATAATAGCTTTTTGTGGAGCACATATACAGGAATTACACCTAAAACGGTGTTCATTAAAGCTGCACTACATGGTGCAGAGAGCTGCACTACGTTGAAATTTGCTATGGAAATGCAATGTAAGCAGCAGATACTGAGGAAAGAAACAGTAGATCCTGGATAAAGTCCATGCCCAGATTAAGGAGAGAGAGCAATGGGTACCATAGGCTTGAGTGTGCAGCGACATGTATACTCAATAAATAAGGTGAAAATGTCAGCTAGAGACATATGGACTGCATTACAAGAGGTATATCAGGATGGACGTCTCATGGGGAGAATAAACTTAAGACATGCGTTGTATAATACAAAGTTACTTGAATGCAAAAGTATGAATGATTATATAGACAGGATGATATATTTGCAGTTAACTTCTGTTGGTGTGGAAAAAGATGATGAAGAAAAAGCAACTGCCATGCTTCAAACTTTGACACCAAAGTTTAACTTAGTTGTGGCATTAGAGACAAACAGTGCAAAGTTAACAACAGACACAGAAAGCTAGTTTCAGAATGTATATCTTGTAAATCTAATGCTGAGATAACTGCATTGCAAGCAAAAAGAGATTCAGAAAATCTAAGTTCAAGTATTAAACTTGCCACAAGATAGGTCACATCAACCATTGTAAGCAGATAAAAGTGAATCCAGTGCAGAGCCAGAAATATGATGACAATGATCAGTCAGCCCTGACTGTATCCAATAACCACTAAAAGGACTGTTGGTATATCAATTCAGGTGCAACAAGACATTTCAGCTGCAACGAGACGTGGTTTACCAAGATAAATGAGTATGAACCTATCACAATCAAGAGAATTAGCAGTCAAATATTTACAGCCACAAAAGTTGGGACAAGTAATGCTTGCTGGAGAATTGGATCAAGAATAAAAGTCACAGAAATAAAAAATGTATTCTGCATACCAGAGATGAGAACAAATCTTATTGCTATCAATGTCCTAGAGAAAATAAGGCACAGAGTTAATTTTCCAAAGGAAAGGTCATTTTGAGTAACAAAAGTATGACTATTATCACTATAGGCATGGGATGCCTGCTACTGTTTACCCTTGATACAAAGCACTGCTACAGTATGCATTCATGACCAGTGAGTCACAGTCATTGGAACTCTGGCACAGAAGATTTAGTCACCTTAGACATGACAGTGTTCAGAAACTGCAGAACAGGATGGTCACAGGATTGTCAGTGACTAACACAGGGGATCCTGTGTGTCAAAGCTGCATATTTGGGAAGCAGTCATCAACCATTTCCATAGCTGACAAGTAGAGCTAAATAAAATAGTACTTTCAGCCATGTGTGGAGTTCTGTTAGTAGATACAGATGCTTTGTGACATTTGTAGATGACTTCACAAGAATGACACATGCATACTTCATAAAGAGAGACTTGTGGAAAACCAAACAGGCCGCAGACTCAAAGTTCTGAGATCTGATAATGGTGGAGAGTTTCTCAATAGCAAAGTGGTAAAATTATTGATGAAATATGGAATAGAGCATCAATTGACCATTGCTTATAGTGCTGAACACAACAGTGCTAGTAAATGAGCAAACTGTACACGAGTGGAGAAAAAAAGATCTATGCTGAAGGATGCAAACCTAGAGAAACAGTTTTGGGCCAAAGCCGTGTCCATAGCAGTTTACTTAAATATCATTCTCCAACAGTTACCTTAACAGATATAACACCGATTGAAGCCTGGTCAAAGAAAAAAACAAGTGTAAAACATCTAAGAACATTTGGAAATACTGATTATCTCCACATACCAATAGAAAGAAGACACAAACTGGATTTTGGAATCCAATTACTAGAAAGCATGTCAAGTCAAGGGACATTGTATTCAACGAGACAATACAAGCTACAAAAAAGCTGGACTTTAACATACAGAGCAAATATGTGTAATTAGACATGCCAGTAGCTAGAGATGAGCGGGTTCGGTTCCTCGGAATCCGAACCCCCCCGAACTTCAGCCTTTTTACACGGGTCCGAGGCAGACTCGGATCTTTCCGCCTTGCTCGGTTAACCCGAGCGCGCCAGAACGTCATCATCCCGCTGTCGGATTCTCGCGAGGCTCGTATTCTATCGCGAGACTCGGATTCTATATAAGGAGCCGCGCGTCGCCGCCATTTTCACACGTGCATTGAGATTGATAGGGAGAGGACGTGGCTGGCGTCCTCTCCGTTAGAATAGATAGAGACACTTGAGTTGATTTACTACTAACTTAGTAATTTTGGGGAGCATTAGGAGTACTCAGAGTGCAGAGTTTTGCTGATAGTTACTAGTGACCACCACCAGTTTTATTTATTATTTAATATAATCCGTTCTCTGCCTGAAAAAAAACGATACACAGTCACATACCATATCTGTGCTCAGCCTCAGTGTGCTGCATGATAATATCATCTATGTATATCTGACTGTGCTGAGTGCTCACTGCTCACACAGCTGAATTGTGGGGGAGACTGGGGTGCAGTTATAGCAGGAGTACAGTGCACACTTTTGCTGCCAGTGTGACTGACCAGTGACCACCAGTATATTGTCTGCCTGAAAAAGTTAAACACTCCTGTGGTGTTTTTTTTTTTTATTCTATAAACGCATTCTGCTGACAGTGTCCAGCAGGTCCGTCATTCATTATATTATATAAATATTTACCTGCAGTAGTGTTATATTTTTTTTGTTCATCTCTATCATCTTTATCATCTCTATATTAGCAGACGCAGTACGGTAGTCCACGGCTGTGGCTACCTCTGTGTCGTCAGTGCTCGTCCATAATTGTATACCTACCTGTGGTGGGGTTTTTTTTTCTATCTTCTTCATACTAGTAGTTTAGGAGTCTGCTGACAGTGTCCAGCAGGTCCATCATTATATTATATATACCTGCAGTAGTGATATATATATATTTTTTATATCATTATCATCTCTATACTAGCAGACGCAGTACGGTAGTCCACGGCTGTAGCTACCTCTGTGTCGTCAGTGCTCGTCCATAATTGTATACCTACCTGTGGTGGGTTTTTTTTTTCTATCTTCTTCATACTAGTAGTTTAGGAGTCTGCTGACAGTGTCCAGCAGGTCCGTCATTATATTATATATACCTGCAGTAGTGATATATATATATTTTTTATATCATTATCATCTCTATACTAGCAGACGCAGTACGGTAGTCCACGGCTGTAGCTACCTCTGTGTCGTCAGTGCTCGTCCATAATTGTATACCTACCTGTGGTGGGTTTTTTTTTTCTATCTTCTTCATACTAGTAGTTTAGGAGTCTGCTGACAGTGTCCAGCAGGTCCGTCATTATATTATATATACCTGCAGTAGTGATATATATATATTTTTTATATCATTATCATCTCTATACTAGCAGACGCAGTACGGTAGTCCACGGCTGTAGCTACCTCTGTGTCGTCAGTCACTCGTCATCCATAAGTATACTAGTATCCATCTCCATTGTTTACCTGAGGTGCCTTTTAGTTGTGCCTATTAAAATATGGAGAACAAAAATGTTGAGGTTCCAAAAATAGGGAAAGATCAAGATCCACTTCCACCTCGTGCTGAAGCTGCTGCCACTAGTCATGGCCGAGATGATGAAATTCCATCAACGTCGTCTGCCAAGGCCGATGCCCAATGTCATAGTACAGAGCATGTAAAATCCAAAACACAAAATATCAGTAAAAAAAGGACTCAAAAATCTAAAATAAAATCGTCGGAGGAGAAGCGTAAACTTGCCAATATGCCACTTACCACACGGAGTGGCAAGGAACGGCTGAGGCCCTGGCCTATGTTCATGGCTAGTGGTTCAGCTTCACATGAGGATGGAAGCACTCAGCCTCTCGCTAGAAAAATTAAAAGACTTAAGCTGGCAAAAGCACAGCAAAGAACTGTGCGTTCTTCGAAATCACAAATCCACAAGGAGAGTCCAATTGTGTCGGTTGCGATGCCTGACCTTCCCAACACTGGACGTGAAGAGCATGCGCCTTCCACCATTTGCACGCCCCCTGCAAGTGCTGGAAGGAGCACCCGCAGTCCAGTTCCTGATAGTCAGATTGAAGATGTCAGTGTTGAAGTACACCAGGATGAGGAGGATATGGGTGTTGCTGGCGCTGGGGAGGAAATTGACAAGGAGGATTCTGATGGTGAGGTGGTTTGTTTAAGTCAGGCACCCGGGGAGACACCTGTTGTCCGTGGGAGGAATATGGCCATTGACATGCCTGGTGAAAATACCAAAAAAATCAGCTCTTCAGTGTGGAAGTATTTCAACAGAAATGCGGACAACAGGTGTCAAGCCGTGTGTTGCCTTTGTCAAGCTGTAATAAGTAGGGGTAAGGACGTTAACCACCTCGGAACATCCTCCCTTATACGTCACCTGCAGCGCATTCATCATAAGTCAGTGACAAGTTCAAAAACTTTGGGCGACAGCGGAAGCAGTCCACTGACCAGTAAATCCCTTCCTCTTGTAACCAAGCTCACGCAAACCACCCCACCAACTCCCTCAGTGTCAATTTCCTCCTTCCCCAGGAATGCCAATAGTCCTGCATTCCATGTCACTGGCAATTCTGACGATGTCCTCTCCTGCCTGGGATTCCTCCGATGCATCCTTGAGTGTAACGCCTACTGCTGCTGGCGCTGCTGTTGTTGCTGCTGGGAGTCGATGGTCATCCCAGAGGGGAAGTCGTAAGACCACTTTTACTACTTCCACCAAGCAATTGACTGTCCAACAGTCCTTTGCGAGGAAGATGAAATATCACAGCAGTCATCCTGCTGCAAAGCGGATAACTGAGGCCTTGGCATCCTGGGCGGTGAGAAACGTGGTTCCGGTATCCATCATTACTGCAGAGCCAACTATAGACTTGTTTGAGGTACTGTGTCCCCGGTACCAAATACCATCTAGGTTCCATTTCTCTAGGCAGGCGATACCGAAAATGTACACAGACCTCAGAAAAAGACTCACCAGTGTCCTAAAAAATGCAGTTGTACCCAATGTCCACTTAACCACGGACATGTGGACAAGTGGAGCAGGGCAGACTCAGGACTATATGACTGTGACAGCCCACTGGGTAGATGTATTGACTCCCGCCGCAAGAACAGCAGCGGCGGCACCAGTAGCAGAATCTCGCAAACGCCAACTCTTTCCTAGGCAGGCTACGCTTTGTATCACCGCTTTCCAGAATACGCACACAGCTGAAAACCTCTTACGGCAACTGAGGAAGATCATCGCAGAATGGCTTACCCCAATTGGACTCTCCTGTGGATTTGTGGCATCGGACAACGCCAGCAATATTGTGTGTGCATTAAATCTGGGCAAATTCCAGCACGTCCCATGTTTTGCACATACCTTGAATTTGGTGGTGCAGAATTATTTAAAAAATGACAGGGGCGTGCAAGAGATGCTGTCGGTGGCCAGAAGAATTGCGGGACACTTTCGGCGTACAGGCACCACGTACAGAAGACTGGAGCAACACCAAAAACGCCTGAACCTGCCCTGCCATCATCTGAAGCAAGAAGTGGTAACGAGGTGGAATTCAACCCTCTATATGCTTCAGAGGTTGGAGGAGCAGCAAAAGGCCATTCAAGCCTCTACAACTGCCCACGATATAGGAGGTGGAATGCACCTGTCTCAAGCGCAGTGGAGAATGATTTCAACGTTGTGCAAGGTTCTGCAACCTTTTGAAATTGCCACACGTGAAGTCAGTTCAGACACTGCCAGCCTGAGTCAGGTCATTCCCCTCATCAGGCTTTTGCAGAAGAAGCTGGAGACATTGAAGGAGGAGCTAACACTGAGCGATTCCGCTAGGCATGTGGGACTTGTGGATGGAGCCCTTAATTCGCTTAACAAGGATTCACGGGTGGTCAATCTGTTGAAATCAGAGCACTACATTTTGGCCACCGTGCTCGATCCTAGATTTAAAACCTACGTTGTATCTCTCTTTCCGGCAGACACAAGTCTGCAGGGGTTCAAAGAACTGCTGGTGAGAAAATTGTCAAGTCAAGCGGAACGCGACCTGTCAACATCTCCTCCTTCACATTCTCCCGCAACTGGGGGTGCGAGGAAAAGGCTCAGAATTCCGAGCCCACCCGCTGGCGGTGATGCAGGGCAGTCTGGAGCGACTGCTGATGCTGACATCTGGTCCGGACTGAAGGACCTGCCAACGATTACGGACATGTCGTCTACTGTCACTGCATATGATTCTCTCACCATTGAAAGAATGGTGGAGGATTATATGAGTGACCGCATCCAAGCCAGACAGTCCGTACGTATACTGGCAGGAAAAAGAGGCAATTTGGAGGCCCTTGCACAAACTGGCTTTATTCTACCTAAGTTGCCCTCCCACAAGTGTGTACTCCGAAAGAGTGTTTAGTGCCGCCGCTCACCTTGTCAGCAATCGGTGTACGAGGTTACTTCCAGAAAATGTGGAGAAGATGATGTTCATTAAAATGAATTATAATCAATTCCTCAATGGAGACATTCACCAGCAGCAATTGCCTCCACAAAGTACACAGGGAGCTGTGATGGTGGATTCCAGTGGGGACGAATTGATAATCTGTGAGGAGGGGGATGTACACGGTGATGAATCGGAGGATGATGATGAGGTGGACATCTTGCCTCTGTAGAGCCAGTCTGTGCAAGGAGAGATTAATTTCTTCTTTTTTGGTGGGGGTCCAAACCAACCCGTCATTTCAGTCACAGTCGTGTGGCAGACCCTGTCACTGAAATGATGGGTTGGTTAAAGTGTGCATGTCCTGTTTATACAACATAAGGGTGGGTGGGAGGGCCCAAGGACAATTCCATCTTGCACCTCTTTTTTCTTTCATTTTTCTTTGCATCATGTGCTGTTTGGGGAGTGTTTTTTGGAAGGGCCATCCTGCGTTACACTGCAGTGCCACTCCTAGATGGGCCAGGTGTTTGTGTCGGCCACTAGGGTCGCTTATCTTAGTCACACAGCTACCTCATTGCGCTTCTTTTTTTTCTTCTTTGCGTCATGTGCTGTTTGGGGAGTATTTTTTGGAAGGGCCATCCTGCGTGACACTGCAGTGCCACTCCTAGATGGGCCAGGTGTTTGTGTCGGCCACTAAGGTCACTTATCTTAGTCACACAGCTACCTCATTGCGCCTCTTTTTTTTCTTCTTTGCGTCATGTGCTGTTTGGGGAGTATTTTTTGGAAGGGCCATCCGGCCTGACACTGCAGTGCCACTCCTAGATGGGCCAGGTGTTTGTGTCGGCCACTAGGGTCGCTTAGCTTACTCACACAGCTACCTCATTGCGCCTCTTTTTTTCTTTGCGTCATGTGCTGTTTGGGGAGTGTTTTTTGGAAGGGCCATCCTGCGTGACACTGCAGTGCCACTCCTAGATGGGCCAGGTGTTTGTGTTGGCCACTTGGGTCGCTGAGCTTAGTCACACAGCTACCTCATTGCGCCTCTTTTTTTCTTTGCGTCATGTGCTGTTTGGGGAGTGTTTTTTGGAAGGGCCATCCTGCGTGACACTGCAGTGCCACTCCTAGATGGGCCAGGTGTTTGTGTCGGCCACTTGGGTCGCTGAGCTTAGTCACACAGCTACCTCATTGCGCCTCTTTTTTTCTTTGCGTCATGTGCTGTTTGGGGAGTGTTTTTTGGAAGGGCCATCCTGCGTGACACTGCAGTGCCACTCCTAGATGGGCTAGGTGTTTGTGTCGGCCACTTGGGTCGCTGAGCTTAGTCATCCAGCGACCTCGGTGCAAATTTTAGGACTAAAAATAATATTGTGAGGTGTGAGGTGTTCAGAATAGACTGAAAATGAGTGGAAATTATGGTTATCGAGGTTAATAATACTTTGGGATCAAAATGACCCCCAAATTCTATGATTTAAGCTGTTTTTTAGGGTTTTTTGAAAAAAAACCACCCGAATCCGACAAAAAAAATTCGGTGAGGTTTTGCCAAAACACGTTCGAACCCAAAACACGGCCACGGAACCGAACACAAAACCAAAACACAAAACCCGAAAAATTTCCGGTGCACATCTCTACCAGTAGCCAGACATTACCAATAACCATAGATTACTAGCGTGGAAGTTCAACCACAACAAAGATCATCTGCCAGATCAAACATCAGCAAGCCACCTAAAAGATATGATGAAGAATTTGCAGACATTGCCTACTGTGTTCCTCAGGAAAGCCAAAAGCCAAAGTCAAAGACTGCAATTGGAAAAGAGAGTTTTCAATAGTTAGGAGTCCAAAGTACAGAATACATCAAAAGTTCTGAAACAAGAGTCTATTGTTGAGGCCTATATTGTCAGTGAGATAGACTTTCAAGTGAAGAAGGCTTAACCAAAGTTGTCTAATATGATTATGTTCTTTTATATGTGTAATATAACCTGTTTTATAGGTTGCTATGTGAAAGCTTTGGTTTTAAGCTTTTGTAACATGGAGAAGCTATTAGCAAGGGAGGGGGTGTTATAAATGGAGTGCGCTACTGGATTCTCGCAAGATTTGGATACCATATAAACAGCCGCGCGTCACCAACATTTTCACTACAGTCCTGGAGAGTGTAGTGAGAGGACGTGTCTCCTCAGTGTCTGTGCGGGAAAGTGGCATGGTGCATGAGGTGACGACTTGTTCTTTTGTATCATTCCAGTGGTGCTGTCTTGTGCTGCATTATTCCAGTGGTGGTGTCTTGTACTGCATCAGTCCAGTCACAGTGGTGGTGTGCTGTGCTGCCACAAGTCTAGTGCTGCTGTATAAGTCCAGTCCAGTGGTGCTGTCTTGTGCTGCATCAGTCCAGTGGAGGTGTCCTGTGCTGCCATAAGTCCAGTGGTGATGTCCTGTGCTGTCATAAGTTCAGTGCTGCTGTATAAGTCCAGTCCAGTGGTGCTGTCTTGTGCTGCATCAGTCCAGTTGTGGTGTCTTGTGATGCATCAGTCCAGTCACTCCAGTGGTGGTGTCCTGTGCTGCCATAAGTCCAGTGGTGGTGTCCTGTGCTGCCATAAGTCCAGTGCTGCTGTTTAATTCCATTCCAGTGGTGCTGTCTTGTGCTGTATCAGTCCAGTGGTGGTGTCTTGTGCTGTATCAGTCCAGTCACTCCAGTGGTGGTGTCCTGTGCTGCCATAAGTCCAGTAGTGCTACTGTCTAAGTCCAGTCCAGTGGTGCAGTCTTGTGCTGCATCAATCCAGTGGTGGTGTCCTGTGCTGCCATAAGTCCAGTGGTGCTGCTATATAAGTCCAGTACAGTGGTGCTGCCATATAAGTCTAGTCCAGTTGTGCTGCCGTATAAGTCCAGTGCTACTGCCGTATAAGTCCAGCGGTGCTGCCATATAAGTCCAGAGGTACTGCCGTATAAGTCCAGCGGTACAGCCATACAAGTCCAGCGGTACTGCCGTATAAGGCCAGGAAAACTGCCGTATAAGTCCAGTGGTACTGCCGTATAACTCCAGGGGTACTGCCATATAAGATCCAATGGTGCTGTCCTGTGCTGTATATTATATACTCCAAATAAAGGGGTTATTAATATTTAATCCAAATCATTTTTACAGGCTTTGCCCTGTGTGTGTGGTTTAGGGGTACGCTCTCCTGTGCTGCATATTGGGGGTAATTCTGAGTTGATCGCAGCCTCAAGTTTGTTAGCAATTGTTAAGCGGATTTTCCGCTTAATGCGCATGCGCAATGTCCGCACTGCGACTGCGCCAAGTAAATTTGCTATGCACTTAGTAATTTTACTCACGGCTTTTTCATCGTTCTGGCGATCGTAATGTGATTGACAGGAAATGGGTGTTACTGGGCGGAAACAGGCCGTTTTATGGGCGTGTGGGAAAAAACGCTACCGTTTCCGGAAAAAACGCAGGAGTGGCCGGAGAAACGGAGGAGTGTCTGGGCGAACGCTGGGAGTGTTTGTGACGTCAAACCAGGAACGACAAGCACTGAACTGATCGCAGATGCCGAGTAAGTCTGAAGCTACTCAGAAACTGCTACGAGGTGTGTAATCGCAATATTGCGAATACTTCGATCGCAATTTTAAGATGCTAAGATTCACTCCCAGTAGGCGGCGGCTTAGCGTGTGCAACTCTGCTAAAATCGCCTTGCGAGCGAACAACTCGGAATGAGGGCCCATGTGCACTGCAGGGGAGGCAGATATAACATGTGCAGAGTGAGTTAGATTTGGGTGTGGTGTGTTCAATCTGCAATCTAATTTGCAGTGTAAAAATAAAGCAGCCAGTATTTACCCTGCACAGAAACAAAATAAAACACCCAAATCTAACTCTTTCTGCACATGTTATATCTGCCTCCCCTGCAGTGCACATGGTTTTGCCCAACTGCTAAAAAAAAATCCTGCTCCGATCAACTTGGAATTACCCCCATTATTATAATAATGCCAAATAAAAGGGTTATTATCCAAATAATTTTTACAGGCTTCATCATGTGTGTGTGGTTTATGGGTATGCTCTCCTGTGCCGCATATTTTTATATAACTCCAGAAGAATAATGGAGAACAAAAATTTGGAGGATAAAATAGGGAAAGATCATTAACCATTTCCTCCTAGTGCTGAAGCTGCTGTCACTAGTCATGATATAGACGATGAAATGCTATCAACGTTGTCTGCCAAGGCTGATGCCCAATGTCATAGTAGAGGGCATGTAAAATCCAAAGAGCAAAAGTTCAGTAAAAAGACCCCCAAAAAATACATTTAAATCATCTGAGGAGAAATGTAAACTTGCCAATATGCCATTTATGACACAGAGTGGCAAGGAACGACTAAGGCCTATGTTCATGACTAGTGGTTCAGCTTCAGATGATGATGGAAGCCCTCATCCTCAAGCTAGAAAAATTAAAAGAGTTAAGCTGGCAAAAGAACAGCAAAGAACTGTGCATTCTAAGATGGTATCACAAATCCCCAAGGAGAGTCCAAGTGTGTCGGCGGTTGTGTTGCCTGACCTTCCCAACACTGGACGGGAAGAGGTGGCTCTTTCCACCATTTGCATGCCCTCCGCAAGTGCAGTCCAGTTTCTGATATTCAAATTGACGATGTCACTGTTGAAGTACACAAGGATGAGGATATGGGTGTTGCTGGCACTGAGGAGGAAGTTGACGAGGAGGATTCTGATGGTGATGTGGTTTGTTTAAATGAGGCACCAGAGGAGATAGTTGTTGTCCGTGGGATGAATAAGCCCATTGTCATGCCTGGGCAAAATACCAAAAAAGCCACCGCTTCGTTGTGGAATTATTTCTCCACAAATCCGGACAACAGGTGTCAAGCCATCTGTTGCCTTTGTCAATCCATTATAAGTACGGGGTAAGGACATTAACCACCTTGGAACAGCCTCCATTATATGTCACTTGCAGCACATTCATCATAAGTCATTGTCAAGTACAGAAACTTTAGGTAATAGCGTAAGCAGTCCACTGACACCTAAATGATGGGGTTTTGATTGTTTGAATATTATTTCTCTGTGAGAATGAGGATGTAAACCCTGAAAGGGGGATAGGGGGAATCTGAGGAGAAGGACGGCATCTTGCCACTGTAGAGCCAGTTTGTGCAAGGAGAGATTAATTGCTTTTTTTTTTGTGGGGGCCCAAACAAACCAATCATTTCAGCCACAGTTGTGTCGCTGAAAAGATTGGTTTGTTAAAGTGTGCATGTACTGTTTATACAACATAAGGGTGGGTGGGAGGGCCCAAGGACAATTACATCTTGCACCTCATTTTCTTCTTTGCATTATGTGCTCTTTGGGGCCTAGTTTTTAAAACTGCCATCATGTCTGCCACTGCAGTGCCACTCCTAGATGGGTCAGGTGTTTGTGCTGTCCACTTGTGTCACTTAGCTTAGTCCAGCGACTTTGGTGCAACCTTTTGGCCTAAAAACAATATTGTGAGGTGTGAGGTGTTCAGAATAGACTGGAAATGGATGTTATTGAGGCTAATAATACCGTAGGATCAAAATTACCCCCAAATTCTGTGATTTTAGCTGTTTTTATGCTTTTTTCAAAAATCATCCAGATCCAAAACCAAAACCAAACCCCGAAAGGGTGGTTTTGGCAAAACCAATCCAGATCCAAAACACGAGTGGGGATCCAGATCCAAAACCAAAAACATGAAAAGTGCCCGCCACACATCTCTGCTTTGTGTTTGCCACAGAAACAGTGACCCTCATGCAGATGTGGTTGGAGTAGTGATAGATCGATGTATACAGCAGGAAGCACCTATTATAAGTACATGTCTCCTGCTGCAGTAGTTATCCGAGTAACGTCACAGGATGCATCGGATTGGATCACTTCGACATCATTGGACAGTTTTTGGCTCTCATGGGGCCGCATAAGTCGTACGTCGCAGATCCATGTAAAAGGCCAGGAAATCTCCGTCCAGTGGACAGAGATCCTGGCCTCTTCCCTCCTCTAATCGGCAGCAACACATCTCCATTTTAACAAACGGTAGCCATAACCACCCCCAAACAGCATCAGACTGTCAATCCTGACAGGCTGATCATATCCTGCGTCCTATGTCGCGGGACCCTTCATGTACATTGAGAATGGGTCCTGCACATACACAAAGTACCGAACATCATCACTTTGCAGCATGTGACCCAGGACTGACCGGACCTGAATGAGCCTATCTTTGTTAATCAAATAGTTAATTTGACTTCAAGTCTCTTTGTCATATGAAGTATATTCTCTGACTTAAAGAGAATTATTAGATAACAATATCATCATGGAACCAACTCCTTGATTTAACTAAAACATAAAAAAATCCTAAAATATTGTTTAGGTCATGGATTTTGGCCCCATACAGTAGTGCTGCAAATATGGTGGTATGGAGCAGTACTGTGTACCGATAAGAAATTGCCTGCCGGTGCGCAGTAGCGCCAGGCTGACCACCATGCTTGCAGATGCTGCTGTGTGAGGGGAGGAGAGCGCAGCGAGCACCTCTTCTGCCCCTCAGTGCTCAGTCCGGTCTTCTGTCCCGGGTGGCATGTGGCCACACCCACTTTTACCACTAAGAATTTTTTTCTACTTGCACCACTTGCACCACTGCCATACAGTTATTATGTCCTGGGAGAGTTGAAGACTCTTGAGCACTGAGGGAAATGGGAGGGGTTGTAAAAGTGCTATTGAGAACTGGGATGGGGGTGTTGGAGGTTGTAAGAGTGTTGGAGAGCAGGGGCAGCTGTCTGGCCTGCAAGGTGCTCTAAAATGACCAGGTATGGCTAAGTTTAAGATTTGTGGAGAAGGGCCGTGCTAAAAAAACAATAAATTAAAAGATCAAAAATTGCCGGTAGTTCTAATAAAACAATTTTTTCCCCACTTAAAAAATACATAAAAATTGCCAAATTAATCTCACTAGACAGTGTTTCTCACAAGATAATAGATACATATGTTGAAATAGCAACAGTCGTGGTTACTAATGTAGCAAATCTGTGCTACAATCTCAAGTTCAATATACAACTTTGTATCTCTCCTGTTAAAATATGTTCAGGCTCAAATAGTCATGTGCTGGTTAAAGCAAGAGTCATTATATATTGAGGTATATACAGGCCACTGTTCATAGAAAGCAATCGTCACTTCCGGTGACTTTTTCAATAGGTAATGCTCTCCCTGCTCCTGAGAGACTTTTTACTGGATAAATCTCATACACCTGTTTCTGATCCTCCCAACATGACCCTCTCGAGCTTCATCGCTGGCGGCCGCCGTTCATCTACTGGTATTACCAGTAGATGAACGGCGGGGTGAGCGGCTTTCCATAGCGTCCTGCTATGGAAAGCTGTTCACCCCCACTGACTTAGCTGGGCAGGGGGGAAAAGATCTCAGTGTGTATGCACTGAGCGATTTTCAGCCCAGCGATGTCAGTGATCATCGCTGTGCATACGCGCTGGGCAAAAACGCCCAGTTTGTATGCACCTTTAGATAGGCATGCTCTTGATCCATCCATACTCTTCCTAAGGCCACTCTTGCTTAAACTGCCACCTCGACACTTTTCTGTAAAGCCTGTTGCAAATGCTGGTTCTACACTGAGGCTTTATATTTATGGCCTTTGTAAAGGACCCTTACAGGCAGTGCCTAGGGAAACTGGACTGACAGTGCACAAATTGGTGGTAATTCAGACATGATTGCAGCAGCAAATTTGTTAGCTAGTGGGCAAAACCATGGCCCTCATTCCAAGTTGTTCGCTCGTTGCCGAGTTTCGCTATATTGCGATTAGTCGCTTACTGCGCATGTGCAAGGGTCGCAGAGCGCATGCGCTTAGTTATTTTACTCAAAAGTTAGGTATTTTACTCACGGCATAACAAGGATTTTTCATCGTTCTGGTGATCGGAGTGCGATTGACAGGAAGTGGGTGTTTCTGGGCGGAAACTAGCCGTTTTATGGGTGTGTGCAAAAAAACGCAGCCGTTTCTGGGAAAAACGCGGGAGTGTCTGAATAAACGGGGGAGTGTCTTGGCGAACGCTGGGTGTGTTTGTGACGTCAAACCAGGAACGAAACTGACTGAACTGATCGCAGTGGCAGAGTAAGTCTCGAGCTACTCAGAAGCTGCTAAGAAATTTTTATTCACAATTCTGCTAATCTTTCGTTCGCAATTCTGCTATGCTAAAATACACTCCCAGTAGGCGGCGGCTTAGCGTGTGCAAAGCTGCTAAAAGCAGCTAGCGAGCGAACAACTCGGAATGAGGGCCTATGTGCACTGCGGGTGGGGCAGATATAACATGTGCAGAGAGAGTTAGATTTGGGTGGGGTGTGTACAAACTGAAATCTAAATTGCAGTGTAAAAATAAAGCAGTCAGTACTTACCCTGCACAGAAATAATATATCCCACCCAAATCTTATGCTGCTTTCAGATCGCAAATGCCGGATCCTACCCGGTAAGAGAAACGTGTCCTTACCGGGTGGGATCCGGCATTTGCTCTCCTCTGCTGGCTTTCCGACCCGGCAATATACCGGGTCGGTTGCCATAGCAGCGGGGGGCGCAGCAGCAGCAGGGGCGGGGGTGGAGGCGGCGCTGGGAGATGAGCTCATCTCCTGCGCCGCCTCTCCCTATGCTGTGAATGGGAGCCGTGTCGCATCGGAACGGCTCCCATTCACACTGCACCTGACCCGGTATTCAACCCGGTAATAACCCTTCTTTTTAACCGGGTTGAATTACCGGGTCAGGCGACCCGCTAATTCGGGAAAGGCGCTTTCACATCGCACACTGACCCGTTTCGACACGGCAATATACCGTGTCGATACCGGGTTATTTGTGCGATGTGAAAGGGGTATAACTCTCTCTGCAAATGTTATATCTGCCACCCCCCCTGCAGTGCACATGGTTTTGCTTATTGGCTAACAAATTTGCTGCTGCGATCAGGTCGGAGGCCCATTGATATGTATTTATTCAGACTTCAATCATCATTATACCATTTTTATTTATTTATACCATGTGTTGTAGTGGTGACTAAATGATGTTAAATTTGGGCCAAAGAACATCAGGTCTAATGACCAGAGTTCAGAATGTACATTCTATATGTACAATAAATGCCTTGCTAATAAAATAGCCTTTCTTGGAAAGCAATTCTATGTTTTATGAACTGCTTCTGCAACTATCTAATTGTTTTCTACATTATATGGATTGCAGATGAAATACATAAAACTGACTGATATCTTCATCAATGAAAGGTGCCAGCAGTTTGCCTCTGGCATACAATTTCTCCAGCCACAAGATGTTTTGGCCATGAATACCTGTTCATTGTCGATTGTAAAGGTTCTTGGCATGTGATAATTCCCAAATGCAATGCGATGTAATGTGCATTCACATAATAGGGTATAAGAAAAGAGAGCACTATGCCACAAAAGCCCAGATTTATGTAACCATTTTAATTGGCAAGAAATCTTACTGCAAATTGGGATCTGCTGATATTTGGAGCTGGCTGCATCTCTGTGAAACTCAATACAAAAACCTCTGTGTGGAAATCCCAATTGTATTTAGCTTACAGGAGATTATCTGCAAACGGAAGACATCCAGAACAAATCAATACTTTAATTTTTGTGTAAATAATCAGAAGCCTCAAAACCTAGACATTCACATTTTTTTTAATATTACTAAACAACAATACATTTACACATTCGATTGAAAGGCATTTTCAACACAGTACAAATACACATTAATAGGATATTAAATCGAGGTCTTGATGATTTTGTTTTCTTGTCTATTTGCTTTAGATTATATTGTTTTTCTTACAAAATATGTAATAAATTAGTGAAAATACAAAACAATACCCGCACTCACAGGAATGTGTGTGTATGTCTCGCTAGAAATGACCTGATTCAGCTGCACATTATGCAAGACATTGAAGGGCTCTCTCATTATGGAGGATATTTATCAAAGCTTTGGGAGAAATAAAGTGGAGAGAGATAAAGTACCAACCAATCAGCTTCTAACTGCCATCTTATAGGCAGTGTTTGAATGACACTTAGGAGCTGATTGGTATTTTATCTCTCTCCAAGATTTGACAAATCTCCCCCTATGTCCCCTTGGGAAACCTTATCTGGTAACGGACTTGTTTCTAGGAGGAATATATGCTGAAGTGGGTGTGGCTAATATCCAGCTTGTTGTCAGCATACTGTAGTACTGTATAAAGTTAGTTTGAAGCCATAACAAAGAAATTACGAATCAGAACAATTTAATTCTATTTATGCCTATTTTCTTTTTAGCCAAAGCTCCATTGGGCACCACAATGCTCCCGGAGGGTAGAGGGTTGCCACATTTTTTCCAAACTACTCAACACATTGCCTTTAGACATGGTCACAAAGTGATCTGTTGGTCATGGTATGGGTGAGGGGTGTTATCAAATGTGTGGGGGCATGGCCACACCCCACTGTGAATATCGGGACCATCTGCAGAAGCTGCATGACATGAAGTAGGCAGCCATCTTAGGGTGATAGTTATGCCTCCCTGGTAAGTCCAGGTCTCCATACAGGCTTGGTCCTGGGCACATTGTAAGGAAGGTAGGCATGCTTGGAGTTTCACATGCGGTCCTAGAGCTACAGTACTTTTGGACATCACTGGTATAGATAGTAGTAAGTATAAAATGTCGATGTAATTAGAATTGACATGCAAGGTAAAGGAGCCAATGACAATGTGCCTTATTCACAGGTGGATGCAAGCAAAACATCAGGTACAAGCAACCGATATGCGCATGCATCTCGATGGTCACTATTGACAGATACAGAGTGGATCCATGGAAATCCATTAACTTCGAATAGGTGTTCCTGGACATCTATAATATTTCCTCACATCTATAATATTATCTGACTGTGCAGATAGATACCCAACCCGTGTGTTCCTGGACAGTGACAGGGGGGATGGCTCGAGTTGGAGGGCGTGTTAGGGACGTGCCAGTGTCGGGGACTGTGTTGGACATAAGGTCATAAGGCTGATGTCTGCTCGGTGGTGTGCCTTTGTGTGTACCATGGCGGATTAAAGCCGCAGCCAGTGGCCTTCTCAATAGACAGCCCACTGACTGCAACATTAGCATACTTACGCAGTAGTCGCGGCAACAAAATTTGATGCTGCTTAGTGTCCACCTCTATTATGAGAAGGCTAAGTTATCAGGTAACACACCCGATTTTAGAACAACTGAAGCTTTATCACACATAGAGATACAAGGCCTTATGCAGATTAGGACGCTAACTGAATACAATGGGGATGTTGGCAGAGTTGAGCAATTATTTGCTACTAGCATGCACAAATTATTCTGAAAACTGCTACGGGGCATGCGTGCCACAGGGTGTTGCGATCGGGATAGCTGGTAACTGAAATCAGAGGTAGAGTGATGGCCGTTCAAGACATATAGCTGCGTCTACAGCACCGATCACTGGTAGACTTACCATCTCTATGTGAATTAACCTGATTATATGAAAACATGTATGGTGCCTGTTTGGGGACACTTATAAACAGCAGATATTATGATTTGCTTTCTATATTATCAGTTTTGCAGTGACCAATTTTTTTAAAAGTTTTCTTAAATATCCCTAGGTATTTATCTGTTTGTCTAACTAATTATCTACAACATATATACTGTATTCTCTCTGTAAATGTCCTTGCATATGATCTAAACCATAGGGCTGCAATCTCGGTCCTCATTACCCTACACAGTGCATGTTTTGCAGGTCTCCTCACAGAATCGCAAGTGAAATAATTAACTCCACCTGTGGACCTTTTAAAACGTATCTGTGAGTAATTAATACACCTGTGCACCTGCTGGGTTACCTGCAAAACATGCACTGTGTGGGGGTAATGAGGACTGAGTTTGCAGACCTATGATCTAAACTAGTGGTCTCCAACCTTAATTGGGGTGTGAGCTACTCAAGAAAAATTAAATCTTCCAAGGAGCTACTAAAGTTTTTGAAAAAAATATGCTGTACTTGAATGGTTGCTGGCGTTCTCTCAGTGTTCAGACTGGACTCGTGGCCAGTGGCGTAGCTATAAATTTTGCACTCTCCTGACAAAAACTGTTTCTGCCACCCCCCCATTGATATATCAAAAGTAAAGAATTAGCGCGATCCTTAGGCGCGTGCGCTCCAAAAACAGTGTATGGCCTCACTGCAAGGGCCATGGTATTGCAGGATATTACTAGCTTATACCCCAGTTTTGCTACCTGCTTGCCCAGACATTGGCCACCACAGGAGAAAAAACCTAATTCATGCCCCGTACAATATTTGTTATTTTTCCACCTTATAGTAATGCCTCTTACACATTACACCACACACCATAATGCTCGTGACACATTATACCACACTCAGAAATGCCACTTACACAATATGCCACACACCGTAATGCCCGTTACACATTATGTCACACACTGCAGTGCTCCTGACACATTAATCCACACACCGCAATGCCCCTGACACATTATTCCACACACTGCAATGCCCCTGACACATTATTCTACATACCGTAATGCCCCATACATATTATTCTACACCCATAACGCCCACGACACATTATGCCCAACAGTAAGGCTTCTAATTAATTTTAAATTACCTGCTCGTTGTCAGTGATCTTGTGCTCATTGCCAGGGGTTTCATGCACACAGAAGCCTTGTAATATCACTGCTGAGACTAACCCAGACTAAATGCTGCTATCACGCCCCGTTTGGAGGGTCTGTATAGCGTTGGGTGCGGGCTCCATCACACTCCATGCAGCTGCTCATGGTGGTATTGGCGCCATCAGCTCTCCCGCATATGGCCGCGCACAGCTGCACCTATTTAGAGCCAACACAAACTGTAATGTTACATTGTGCTCCAATATGCCCCATCAGTAATATACACCTGCATTGTGCTGATTATTGCTGCTATCACCATACCTAGTTAGAGCAAAATAAACTGACAGTCAAATTATGCTCCAATATGCTCCATTAGTATACACATGCATTGTACTGATTTTTGTAGCCATCACCTCACTTTAAATAAGTGTGGTGATAGCAGCAATAATCAGCACAATGCAGGTGTATATTACTGATGGAGCATATTGGAGCATAATGAGGTTGTAGCACAGCCACATTATTTATTATTTCTTTATTAACAGTTTCTTATATAGCTCAGCAAATTCTGTTGCGCTTTACAATTTGAAATAATAATAACAAACTGGGTGATAACAAACAGTCATAGAGGCAGGAAGGCCCTGCTCGCAAGCTTACAATCTATAGGGAAATAGGCATAGATACACAAGGATAGGTGCTATCTATTGCATAGTTGTTCGCCAGATTGCAAAGGTTCTTTGTGGGCTGTATGATATGGTCATACAGCAATGATGAACCGAGAGTGAAGAATGAGAAGACATGTGAGGATATGTGTGGACTGTACAGAGTGGATGCAATTTGATAGGAAGGTTTATGAAAGTTATGCTTCATCAGTAATATACATGTGCATTTATGCTGATTATTGCGGCTGTCACCTCATACACACATCACACATAATGAATGCATCACAGAGGACTAACCCAGACTAAATGGAGGGTGCGGATGGCGTGGGTTGCGGGCTCTGTGCAGCTGCTCAGGGGTGGAGGGGGTACTGTAATGGCGCAGTCAGCTCTCCAGTGTGCGGCCACGCACAGCCACGCACGGCCGCGCATAGCCATGCATGCGCACACTCCCCGAGTCCCCTTCCATGTTAATAGGCCGGGCGAGCTACGCTGATTACAGTGGGACCGACAGGTTGGTGACCGCTGATCTAAACAGTGTTAGGGTGTGTACACACGGTGAGATCCCTGCTATGTTCGATTTTGACTATGCGATTTCCCTTGAACTCCCCCTGTGTCCAGATAGTCAAAATTGTACATAGACAAAATCTGTGCTAAGTGCCAATTTTGACTATACTTTGTACTAGATTGTACACTAGATAGTCAAGATTGACTTACCTGCACAGTCTATCTAGCGTACGATACCGACCCCACGGGAGCGAGCATCGGGATCGAATCTGTATCGCAAGCTACCTAACACCTTGAGATGTACACTAACTTTGATTAAGATTTTGACTATGTAGTCAAAATCTTACAGATTTATCTCACCGTGTGTACACACCATAAGTATTGTATAGAAACTGTGCTGTGTCACCAAAAGTAGCTATTGATATTCCTTTATTCCAATCACCAGTAGGGGGCAGCAAAGCTCAAGTATGAATTTTAGCAATCACTATTACATGGCTTCAGCTGATTTACTGTAATTGTAGGCAATATAAAAAGCAGAATGGCCTATATTTGTCATTTACAACCCAATATTCACATATGAGTAATTAATATTATCAGTATCGACTGCACTTACATTTTAGAAAACTATGACCAAGTGTCAGCATTTCCTCAATATTAATAAGTTCATGGTATATCTCACACTGGCTCTGTGCAGCATAATATTTAATTATGCAATGTATTCTTACATTACATTTTACAGTTATGGATCCTGCTGGTTGTACAACCGGATTAAATAAGTCATGAATTTCACATGGAGAAGCTGCACCTATTGCTGTTTTAGATTTCTTAATGAATCATTCAGTGATTTTTTTTAAAGCGGATATATATGTTACATAAATCTAAACTAAGGTTTGTTTTTTATTACTATCCTGAAAATTGCTGTTTCTGCTTCTGTGCTCTTTCTTAATTTTATAGGCAATTTTCTTTTATTTGCATATGCTAACGACTATAGCTATGTGACTTCTGCAGTATGAGTACTGGATTTAAAGAATATGTCTGATCCGTTTTTTAAGATCATATGCTACAGCTGATTATATATGTAATATTTTGTTCATTTTATGTTCTATCATAGTGAAGAATAATACTTAAAAGAAGTAGCATCTCTATAACAATGAAACGTTTGGAAGAGAATACAAACCAGCAATCCTGAGTGCCTTCCAATACCAAGTTCAGATGTAAGAGAGAGGAGGCATGACTGCTCAGACTGCCATGTTTTCAAATTGAATTGATGTGTCATCTAAATTCTTTAACTGAATTAATAGACTCAGGACCGGATTCAGAGGCAGACTGGACGCTAATGCATTCCCAATAGAATCCACTGTCAACGGATGCGAAAATATGCAAATGCTAATATTAAGGTCCCCATACATTACTGCGACTTGTCGGATCCGATGTCACTTGAACTCCCCCGGCACCTCCCCGGGAGTACTTCCATCCGATTTGGTACTTGATGTGTAATTTTTCATACAATTTATCGCATGCTGCTGCTGCTGCCGCTGTGTGGGTCGGTGGGAGGGTCCAGAAAAAAGCCACTAAAGTAAAGACATGCGAGAAATCGCATGCAATATATTGCAGGTGCTAAAATTCCTGCCGCAATGTGCACCTGATGGCTGCGATTCCGATTTATCCTATGTGCAGCACGTCCATCCACCAACTCAACCCTGATACGCACGGGACCGCGCATCGAATCGGATGAGATGTCAAACACCTGCGATTTGGACAGTTTTCATCCGATTTCTCGACCTGATGCGTCTGAATTGGATGAAAAGAGGCCAAGACGCACTAGTGTATGATGCTCATTTTTAGCATCTGCAGACAGAGCAACTGCCACGGTGGTTCTGAGCACTGCAGCATCAGTGTACCATCTCACACACCATCAACACTTGTGGCAGTCTACGGGCTGCTTATTGTTTGTTTCTCAAATCTCATGGCCTTGGTGGCTGTGGATCTGCATTTGGGAATGGAGCCACGTTTGCAGCCATGCCCGTCACACTCTTATAATACGCTCATGAGACAGACTTTTTTCGTGAACACTTCAGGCCATTTCACATCACCATCCAGTAATGCCCATGGTTGTGTTCCGCAAGCTCTAGTACAAGCCACCCCCATATGCAGCAGAGGTTCTCTGTGTACTCTCTGTGTAACACATGCACTATAGGGGTTCTCTGGATTTATTGCACATGCGCTTGGCAAAGAATGGGTTAGATGTATAAAATGTTGTTATGGGGGAGAAGCGGAATTAGTGCTGTTATGTGCGCTGTTACCGCTTCTCCCCTATATATGGATGCAGGGAAGTGTGCTCAGTGACAGGTGCGCAAGATAGCACACCTATATGCAGCAACAATGTATGAACAGTCCATTGCATTGACCGTTCCAACACCTGCTGCTATCAATTCGTACAGATGCAGGTGTAGTTGCCCATTCACCACAGCCAGAGATAGTGCCGCTCCTAACTGCAGCGGCAGCTGGCTACGGACTACACGCGCACTGGAGCTGGCCAGGGGGAGAGACACAGCGCATCAGCACTTTGGCATTTCACTCCCTCACTTTGACATTCGAGATAATCATTCACCTCGGTGCTATTGCTTCCTGCTTTGTCTCGGTAAAGAGGTGAACCAGGAAGCGTTATAACTGCATGATATGTGCAGGTATAATACATCCCACCCAATCTCTCAACTGCGCAAACATCGACATTGCATTGACCTCTGAATCAGGCTCTTGGTGGCATATCAATATTATGTGCAGTGTATCCATACAACACATAGGGTACCTCAGAACAAAGTCTGATTGATTACCAGGATTTCTTTAAGAATTTGGCTCCCGACCCAACCAACCAGCTCCTAACTGTCATTTTTCGAACACAGCCTGTGACATGGAAGTTAGTAGCTGATTGGCTGGTACTTTATCACCGTGCTATTATCACTCTCCAAGGCTTGATAAATGGGGGTCATGAAGTGGCACCAGGCCCGACATCAAGGGGGGATGGTGGGGACTCCAGTCCCGAGCCCAAGCTGAGAGGGGGCCCGGGTGGCAGCAATGAGAATCGCGGGGTCAGGCCAGCTGCCTTGCAGTGCACACCGGCAGGGCAAGCAGCCACGGAGACACACCGAGCAGCAGTGTGTATTCTTTCTATTCAGACGGCCGTGAGCCAATCGGAGATCACGGACCGGCGGCCAATCAGGAACTGGCAGCTCCTGATTGGCTTCTGGTCCGTGAGCTCCCATTGGCTCGCGGCCGGCTCAATAGAAAGAATACACACTGCTGCTCTGTGTGCTTCTGTGGCTGCCTGCCCTGCCGGTGCGCACCGCGCAGGCTGCTGGTCTGTACCCGTGATCCTCATTGCTGCCACCCGGGACCCCTCTGGTAAGCTTTGGGGGAGCTACGGGCCGGGGGAGGGGGGGGGGGGCTTCCAAGTTTGTCAGTCCCACCCCCAATCATTTGTGATGGCAGCCCTGAGCGGCACTATATTTCCAAACACTGCCGGAATTATGGCACCATATCGATGTAGAATTAGTCATTGTTATCTTCTGCATAGACACCAACGTCATTTTTCCAGGCAGAATAGGTTCACACAAGAGATCTGCACAGATGTCCCACATTTGGTAAAAAAATGAAGACACTTTAACATATAATTATGTTTATACCAGAAAGCAGCCAGAAAATAAACATAACAAAAATGTATAATTCCTACTTTTATTATTTGTTGTGGTTAAGGTGTAGAATTCGAACATGTATGTGATTCAGAATCAGACCCTATGTATATACACATTTCACAAGTAGTTAATGAACAAGTAATGCTCAAGTTACTCCTTATTTAGTAACAGTCATAATTATATATGTAAAAAGTTCCCAAACCATAGCAGATTTTAAAATGTTCAGAATTATACACAAGTTTATGCAGCCGAGTGCAAGTAATTGTCCTCAGCAATTTTCCAAGTTAGATTCTGAGAGCTTTCCTGCTGTTTTCTATAATAGATTTAGAGACAGGAAGTCTAGTGCGTAAGGAAAGTGCCTCCCCAATGGATCACACCCTCACCCTTAAAAATATTTATTTTTCTAAGCATTACCTGAAACTGCTTTTTGCTTATTTATTTATTTCATTTATTTATTTATTAACATTTATTTCATGCCAACATTTTCTGTTGTGCTTCACAATTTGGAACAAAATAATAATAAAACAAGACTGTATAAGAGGACCCTGCTTGCAAGCTTACAATCTATAGGGTCACAAAAGTCTAAGACATGATGATAAGTGCTATATACAGATGTGTCCTCATACATCTTGCCTCAGTACGCCACACAGCAGGAGATGAATACTCTGTATTGTGTACATAGGGGGTAATTCTGAGTTGATCGCAACAGGAACTTTGTTAGCAGTTGGGCAAAATCATGTGCACTGCAGGGGAGGCAGATATAACATGTGCAGAGAGAGTTAGATTTGGGTGGGGTGTGTTCAATCTGCAATCTAAATTGCAGTGTAAAAATAAAGCAGCCAGTATTTACCCTGCACAGAAACAAAATAACCCACCCAAATCTAACTCTCTCTGCACATGTTATATCTGCCTCCCCTGCAGTGCACATGGTTTTGCCCAATTGCTAACAAACTTGCTGCTGCGATTAACTCAGAATTACCCCCCCATGTGCACTGCAGGGGAGGCAGATATAACATGTGCAGAGAGAGTTAGATTTGGGTGTGGTGTGTTCAATCTGCAATCTAAATAGCAGTGTAAAAATAAAGCAGCCAGCATTTACCCTGCACAGAAACAAAATAACCCACCCAAATCTAACTCTCTCTGCACATGTTATATCTGCCTCCCCTGCAGTGCACATGGTTTTGCCCAACTGCTAACAAAGTTCCTGCTGCAATCAACTCAGAATTACCCCCATAGTACATTTGAAGGCTGAGGCTGATTCAGCTTGGATTGACAATCCTCCCACATGCCCTCAGTGTTTTTACCTGCAGGGCCGGCTCAGGGTCTTTTTGCGACCCGGGCGGCCATAGGGGGCGTGGCTTCATACAGGGGGCATGGTCAGTTACGCCCCTGTACAGTAGCAGCACCGCTGAGCTGATGTGCGGTGCGCGATGATGTCATTGCGCACCGCACAGCAAAGGTCCTCTCCACGAAGCAAAACTAGACGCTACGCGTCTAGTTCCCTTCGTGGAGTGGACCTTTGCTGTGCGGTGCGCGATGACGTCAACGCGCACCGCATATCATTACAGAAAAGGTCCTCTCCACGAAGGGAAACTAGACATGTAGCGTCTAGTTTCCCTTCACAGCGGGCAGCCCATGAAGGGAAACTAGACGCGTAGCGTCTAGTTTCCCTTCACAGCGGGACAGCGGGCAGCGGGGGGCACAGCAGCAGCGGATCTTGCCGTGGTGCGGCGCTCTCCGGAAGGCGGCGCCCCGGGCAAAAGTCCTGCTTGCCCGTGGCAAGATCCGCTACTGTTTACCTAGTATTGGTCTCTACCATTCACAGACTGCATAATGAAAGGCACAATCCGGGTAAGTCATACAAATGTATACAATGTCAGTTATAGGGATGGATTTGGGGTGTGGGGCTCCCTGATTTGTTGTGGGCAGGCTGCTTTAGGGTGACATACGATAACAGGTAATTTAACACTTTTTTTTCTACTCTCAAATATTTCTCTAACGTCCTAGTGGATGCTGGGGACTCTGTAAGGACCATGGGAGAATAGACGGGCTCCGCAGGAGACAGGGCACTTTAAGAAAGAATTTGGATACTGGTGTGCTCTGGCTCCCCCCTCTATGTCCCTCCTCCAGACCTCAGTTTGAATCTGGGCCCGGACGAGCTGGGTGCTACTTAGTGAGCTCTCCTGAGCTTGCTAAAAAGAAAGTATTTTGTTAGGTTTTTTTATTTTCAGAGAGATCTGCTGGCAACAGACTCTCTGCTACGTGGGACTGAGGGGAGAGAAGCAGCCCTACTCACTGAAGATAGGACCTGCTTCTTAGGCTACTGGACACCATTAGCTCCAGAGGGATCGTACACAGGATCGCACCCTTGGTCGTCCGATCCCGGAGCCGCGCCGCCGTCCCCCTCGCAGAGCCGGAAGACAGAAGCCGGTGACAGAAGCAAGAAGACTTCGAAATCGGCGGCAGAAGACTCCAGTCTTCATATGAGGTAGCGCACAGCACTGCAGCTGTGCGCCATTGCTCCCACACTAAACCCACATACTCCGGTCACTGTAGGGTGCAGGGCGCAGGGGGGGCGCCCTGGGCAGCAATTAGAGAACCTCGTGGCAAAAGTGTGCATATATACAGTTGGGCACTGTATATATGTATGAGCCCCCGCCAAAATTGTACATGAAAGCGGGACAGAAGCCTGCCGTCGAGGGGGCGGGGCTTCTTCCTCAGCACTCACCAGCGCCATGTTCTTTCTCCGCAGCACCGCTGAGAGGAAGCTCCCCAGTCTCTCCCCTGCAGTTACACGGTAGAAGAGGGTAAAAAGAGAGGGGGGGGGGGCACATAATTAGGCGCAAAAATCAATATAAACAGCAGCTACTGGGTTAACATTAAGTTACTGTGTTATTCCTGGGTTAATAGCGCTGGGGTGTGTGCTGGCATACTGTCTCTCTGTCTCTCCAAAGGGCCATATGGGGGAATTGTCTTCAGATGAGCATTCCCTGAGTGTGTGGTGTGTCGGTACGTGTGTCGACATGTCTGAGGTAAAAGGCTCCCCTAAGGAGGAGATAGAGCAAATATGTGTGTGTGAGGGTGTCTCAGTCGACAACGCCGACACCTGTTTGGATATGTGTAATTAAGTGCTAAGGTGAATTTATTGCACAAAAGATTAGAGAACAGAAAGGAAATCTACCCATGTCTGTCCCCATGTCGCAGAGACCTTCAGAGTCTCTCAATGCTCACTATCCAAAATAATAGACACTGATATCGACACGGAGGTTGACTCCAGTGTCGACTACGATAATGCAAAGTTACAGCCAAAATGGCAGAAAAGTATTCAATATATGATTATTGTAATAAAAGATGATTTGCATATCACTGATGACTCATCTGTCCCTGACACAAGGGTACACATGTTTGAGGGGAAGAAAGCTGAGGTAAATTTCCCTCCTCTCATGAGGAAAAAGAGCGGGAATCTCCAGACAAGAAGCTGCAGCTTCCCACAAAGAATTCTCAGGCAGTATCCTTTCCCCACTAGGGCCAGGATAGGATGGGAATCTTCCCCTAGGGTGTCACGTTTGCCCAAAAGGTAGCCCTGATGTAACAGCTATTCTCAGGGATCCTGCAGATAGCGTGCACATTCTGGTACACTACTCAGGCCGGCGATTGTGTCGGCATGGGTTTATAGCGCTGTGGCAGCGTGGACAGGTACCTTATCAGCAGAGATTGAGACCCTAGTATGTAGATATATATATGTATATATATATATATATATATATATATATTAAAGATGCTGTCTTAAGAGATATATATATATATATAAAACATGCCCAAAGAGACATGAGTATACTGGGTCCTAGAGTCAAAGCTATGTCGATTTCTGCTTGACGTGTCCTGTAGAATATGCAATGGACAGATGATGCCGACTTAAGAGGCATATGGAAGGCTGAGGATTGCGTGGAGAAGGGTTCTCGGACCTGGTCTCCACAGCTATAGCTGGTAATTCTGATATTTTGCCATATATTCCTGCACAGCCTAGGAAAGCACGACATTATCAAATGCAGCCTTTCGAACAAAGAAACAAGAAAGTCCGAGGTGCGTCCTTTCTTGCCAGAGGCGGGGGCAGAGGAAAGAAGCTGCACAACACAGCTAGTTCCCAGGAACAGAAGTCCTCCCCTACCTCTACAAAAATCCACTGCATGTCGCTGGGGCTCCACAGGCGGAGCTAGGCCCGGTGGGGGCACGCCTTCGTAAGTTCAGCCACAAGTGGGTTCACTCCCTGTTAGATCCCTGGGCAATAGATATTGTGTCTCAGGGATACAAGCTGGACTTTGAGAAGATGCCCCCTCACCGACGGCCCTGCCGGCTTCCCCCCACGAGAGGGAAACAGTGTTAACTGCAATTCACAAATTGTATCTTCAACAGGTGGTGGTCAAGGTTCCCCTCCTTCAACAAGGAGGGGGTTATTATTCGACCATGTGGTAGTCCCGAAACTGGACGGTTCGGTCAGAACCATATTGAATTTAAAATCCCTGAACATATACCTGAAAAGGTTCAAGTTCAAGATGGAATCGCTAAGAGCGGTCATTGCAAACCTGAAAGGGGGAGATTTTATGGTGACTCGGAACATAAAGGATGCATATCTTCATGTCCCCATTTATCCACCTCATCAGGCGTACCTCAGAATTGCGGTACGGGATTGTCATTACCAATTTCAGACGTTGCCGTTTGGTCTCTCCACGGCCCCGAGAATGTTCACCAAGGTAATGGCGGAAATGATGGTGCTCCTGCGGAAGCAATGTGTCACTATTATCACGTACTTGGACGATATCCTCATAAAAGCGAGATCAAGAGAGCAGTGGCTGAACAGCGTATCACTTTCTCTGGAAGTGTAACGGCAACACGGCTGGATTCTATATATTCCAAAGTCGCAGTTGGTTCCTACAGCTCATCTGCCTCTCCTAGGCATGATCCTAGACACAGACCAGAAAAGGGTTTATCTCCCGGTATAGAGAGCTCAGGAGCTCGTGACACCGGTCAGGAATCTATTAAAACCAAAACAGGTGTCAGTGCATTACTGCACTCGAGTCCTGGGAAGAATGGTGGCATCATACGAGGCCATTCCCTTCGGCAGGTTCCATGCGAGGACCTTCCAATGGGACTTACTGGACAAGTGGTCCAGATCACATCTTCAGATGCATCGGTTAATCACCCTATCCCCCAGGGCCAGGGTGTCTCTCCTGTGGTGACTGCAGAGTGCTCACCTTCTCGAAGGTCGCAGATTCGGCATTCAGGACTGGGTCCTGGTGACCACAGATGCAAGCCTCCGAGGGTGGGGGGCAGTCACATAGGGAAGAAATTTCCAAGGACTGTGGTCAAGTCAGGAGACTTGCCTTCACATCAACATCCTGGAACGCCCTACGTCAAGCGGAGTCCCTGCTTCGAGACCAACCGGTTCTGATTCAGTCAGACAATATCACCGCAGTGGCTCATGTAAACCGCCAAGGCGGCACAAGGAGCAGGGTGGCGATAGTAGAAGCCACCAGAATTCTTCGCTGGGCGGAGAATCACGTAAGAGCACTGTCAGCAGTGTTCATTCCGGGAGTGGACAACTGGGAAGCAGACTTCCTCAGCAGGCACGACCTCCACCCGGGAGAGTGGGGACTTCATCAAGAAGTCTTCACGCAGATTGCAAGGCGGTGGGAACTGCCACAGGTGGACATGATGGCATCCCGCCTCAACAAAAAGCTACAGAGATATTGCGCCAGGTCAAGAGACCCTCAGGCGATAGCTGTGGACGCACTAGTAACACCGTGGGTGTTCCAGTCGGTCTATGTGTTTCCTCCTCTTCCTCTCATACCCAAGGTGCTGAGAATCGTAAGAAAAAGAGGAGTGAGAACAATACTCATTGTTCCGGATTGGCCAAGAAGGACTTGGTACCCGGAACTGCAAGAAATGCTCACAGAGGACCCATGGCCTCTGCCTCTCAGACAGGACTTGCTGCAACAGGGGCCCTGTCTGTTCCAAGACTTACCGCGGCTGCATTTGACGGCATGGCGGTTGAACGCCGGATCCTAGTGGAAAAAGGCATTCCGGATGAAGTTATTCCTACGCTGATAAAGGCTAGGAAGGATGTGACAGCAAAACATTATCACCGTATATGGCGAAAATATGTTGCTTGGTGTGAGGCCAGGAAGGCCCCTACAGAGGAATTCTAGCTGGGCCGGTTCCAGTGGCACCTTGGGATCTTAACGTGGTGTTGAGTTTCCTGAAATCTCACTGGTTTGAGCCACTTAAGACCGTGGAGTTAAAGTATCTCACGTGGAAAGTGGTCATGCTATTGGCCTTAGCTTCGGCTAGGCGTGTGTCAGAATTGGCGGCTTTGTCATGTAAAAGCCTCTATCTGGTTTTCCATATGGACAGGGCAGAATTACGGACTCGTCCGCAATTTCTGCCGAAGGTGGTGTCATCTTTTCATTTGAACCAACCTATTGTGGTGCCTGCGGCTACTCGTGATTTGGAGGATTCCAAGTTACTAGATGTAGTCAGGGCTTTGAAGATTTATGTAGCCAGAACGGCTGGAGTCAGGAAAACTGACTCGCTGTTTATCCTGTATGCATCCAACAAGCTGGGTGCTCCTGCTTCAAAGCAAACTATTGCTCGCTGGATCTGTAACACGATTCAGCAGGATCATTCTGCGTCTGGATTGCCTTATCCAAAATCTGTAAAAGCCCATTCCACAAGGAAGGTGGGCTCTTCTTGGGCGGATGACCGAGGGGTCTCGGCATTACAGCTTTGCCGAGCAGCTACTTGGTCGGGTTCAAACACGTTTGCAAAATTCTACAAGTTTGATACCCTGGCTGAGGAGGACCTTGTGTTTGCTCATTCGGTGCTGCAGAGTCATCCGCACTCTCCCGCCCGTTTGGGAGCTTTGGTATAATCCCCATGGTCCTTACGGAGTCCCCAGCATCCACTAGGACGTTAGAGAAAATAAGATTTTACTCACCAGTAAATCTATTTCTCGTAGTTCGTAGTGGATGCTGGGCGCCCGTCCCAAGTGCGGACTTCTTCTGCAATACTTGTATATAGTTATTGCTTAACTAAGGGTTATGTTATGTTTGCGTCAGGTTGTCTGATGCTCTGTTGTTGTTCATACTGTTAACTGGGTAAGTTATCACAAGTTATACGGTGTGATTGGTGTGGCTGGTATGAGTCTTACCCTGGATTCCAAAATCCTTTCCTTGTACTGTCAGCTCTTCCGGGCACAGTTTCCTTAACTGAGGTCTGGAGGAGGGACATAGAGGGAGGAGCCAGTGCACACCAGTAGTCCTAATTCTTTCTTAGAGTGCCCTGTCTCCTGCGGAACCCGTCAATTCCCCATGGTCCTTACGGAGTCCCCAGCATCCACTACGGACTACGAGAAATAGATTTACCGGTAAGTAAAATCTTATTTTATCACTTTCCCATCGATGATGCATCTAGCCGTTTATCTCTTTCAAATGTATCATCACTTTTCAAGGCTCAGCACATCTCTACTTGAATTTGAGATGGTGAGAGGACATCCGACAGAAACTGGCAGAAAGACATTCAGCAACACAAGCTTAAACATAGGGTGAGAGATTCTGAGAGACTAGGGATGTTTAGTGTATTATGCACATAGCAATGATACTGAAATTCTAAGGAGCTCATTAGTTTTTCAGGAGACGTGTTATAGACAAAAAAGAGCAGAGGATCTAAGAATGAGCCTTGTGGTACTCCAACTTATAAAGGAAGCATAGCGGAGGTGATTCCAGAGAAGGGAAGACTGAAAGATGTTTGATAAGCAGGCTGAGAAACAAGATAGAACGGTGTCCTGAAGACCTAGGGATTGTGCGTTTGTATGAAAAGAGAACGTTCTACAGTGTCAAATGCAGCAGAGAGATCCAGCATAATTGGAAGCGAGTAGTAGCCTTTAGATTTAGCAGTGATCAAATCCTTAACCACCTTAGTCAGTGCTGTCTTTGTGGAATGTTGGGAATGAAAGACGGACTGATGTGTGTCTAATCAGTTGTGTGAGGCAAGAAAATGTGAGGTGGGATGTTAATTTGAGAGAGATTATGGGTCAGAATAGGAATCATCACTGCATGTATGAATAATGATGGAAAGATACCAGTAAAGAGAGGAAGGTTCCAGTCTTTAGTAAAAGTTGGGATGTGCACAGAAGACACGGATCATCTTTAGTGTGAGGGTATAGGATCATGCAGTGTGTACAGGTAGGGATGAGGAGAGTAATTACTTCAGGACTGATTCAGAGGTGAAATCAGAATCACAAACAACAGAATCTATTGGCATGTGCAGTACGGGGCTGTGATTTCGGTCACACTACGGCATCAGAATAATACTATTTGGGGGTAGGTAGGGGCGGCGACAGCCTCCATTTCCTAAAATGGAGGCATATCATCATCAATGTTAGTGGGGGACTGGGCCATGATCTCCATCCAAGAATGGAGATTTACCTGGATTCTCTATAGTAGATGTGGCAGCCGGCTTGTACAAACCCATGGGGTCACGGAGCCGATTGATAGTGTTGCAGATGATCCGATGTTGCATCCTAGGAAACATGCATGCTGTGGTGCCTCCTGCTGCATTACCATATTAGTGTTATCGCTGTTGCTTCCATGTAACAGTAGTGGTAGTCTCTTCGTCCATATCTGAATGAGGCCCATGGTGCGCCTCTATTGCCTCAGCACCTTTGTGCATACACTTTGTGTAACACATGTTTTTCGGAGTATTTGAGCATGTGCAGTTACAAAAACAATCACACAAATATAGGAACATCGGCATTGGGTTTGTGGGATCAAATGAAGAGAAGGTGGCAGGGGCTTCAGGAATATAAGTGAGCAGAGAATATTGCAATGATTGTAGATAGTGTGGGTATGGTTTGGGAAAGGTGAGAACAGATTTAGATATATTAAAAAGGTGTTTAGGTTTTGGAGGCCTGAGCAGAGATGAGAGCTTAGAAGTATATTTGTCAGTGTGGATAGGAGTGGTAGATGGCCTTTTGGGGGTAATTCTGAGTTGATCGCAGCAGCAAGTTTGTTAGCAATTGGGAAAAACCATGTGCACTGCGGGGGGGGGGGGGGGGGGGGGCAGATATAACATTTGCAGGGAGAGTTAGATTTGGGTGGGTTATTTTGTTTCTGTGCAGGGTAAATACTGGCTGCTTTATTTTTACACTGCAATTTAGATTTCAGTTTGAACACACCCCATCCAAATCTAACTCTCTGTGCACATGTTATATCTGTCTCCCCTGCACTGCACATGGGGGGTAATTCCAAGTTGATTACAGCAGGAATTTTGTTAGCAAATGGACAAAACCATGGGGGTAATTCCAAGTTGATCGCAGCAGGAATTCTGTTAGCAACTGGGCAAAACCATGTGCACTGCAGGGGGGACAGATATAACATGTGCAGAGAGAGATAGATTTGGGTGTGGTGAGTTCAATCTGCAATCTAATTTGCAGTATAAAAATGAAGCAGCCAGTATTTACCCTGCACAGAAACAAAATAACCCACCCAAATCTAACTCTCTCTGCAAATGTTATATCTGCCCCCCTGCAGTGCACATGGTTTTGCCCAATTGCTTAAAAAATTCCTGCTGTGATCAACTTGGAATTACCCCCCATGTGCACTGCAGGGGAGGCAGATTTAACATGTGCAGAGAGAGTTAGATTTGGGTGGGGTGTGTTCAATCTGCAAACTAATTTGCAGTGTAAAAATAAAGCAGCCAGTATTTACCCTGCACAGAAATAAATAACCCACCCAAATCTAACTCTTTCTGCACATGTTATATCTGCCTCCCCTGGAATTTGCCCAACTGCTAAAAAAATTGCTGCTGCGATGAACTCATAATTAGGCCCTTTGTTCATCCGAGGCTTGCCACCTAGTAGCAGCAGGTGGGTTAGGTGCAAGCCTCCCGACGTGCACTTAGAAGGTAAAGGCAAAGAAAACTTTCACTTACCTTCTCCACAACCTGGGTAAGTGGGGCAGAGCCGCGGGTTGAGGCTGCGAATTACCAATGCGCACACATGATGGACATGTGTGCGCGGCTGGTATAAGGAGCTAAGCCCTGCCCCCTGACTAGATTTTCCTCACTGCTGAAAAATGGAGGACACAGTGTATGTATCTGCTACAGATACTCTATTGTCCCCATTCCACAGGCAAATATGTAGGCAGTCCTCCAGGCATAACATGGATTAGGCTGCTGAGAGTTCTTTCTCAGATGAGGAGCTTACTGTATATTTAAAAAAGAGAAAGTTAATGAACCCTGTCAGGTTGGAGGACAGGAGGGACACCTCTGAGAATGGGGTAATCAGGCAGCAGTGACTCCGTACCCTCTTATGTCTAATTTGTTTATATTGCAGTAACTTTATGGGACTGCAGCAGATATTCCTGATATCTGCTGCAATCCCCTCATTTTTGGCCGCAAAAGCAGCCCCCATAAATACCTTTAGGGACTCTCTCTTGCCAAATTTATTAAGCTCTGGAATGCGACACAAGGGTTACGGTCGTTAGGTTGACACAACTTGGGTCGACACTCATTAGGTCAACCACTGAAGGTCGAAAATGCCATTAGGTCGACATGCATTAGGTCGACATGCATTAGGTCGACAGGTCAAAAGATCGACATGAGTTTTTCACATTTTTTTTATTTTTTGGATTTTTTCATACTTATCGATCCACGTGGACTACGATTGGA
Organism: Pseudophryne corroboree; assembly: GCF_028390025.1. Classification (NCBI taxonomy): domain Eukaryota; kingdom Metazoa; phylum Chordata; class Amphibia; order Anura; family Myobatrachidae; genus Pseudophryne; species Pseudophryne corroboree. The sequence goes on from NC_086447.1 coordinate 137,351,261, forward strand.
ATGGTAATCTTGCCCGAAGCATGGCGAGCGAAGCGAGCCATGCAAGGGGACACGGTGAACTAATATGGGTTACCCGTCACTTTACGGAGAAAACTACACCAAAAACAGTCAAAAACCTTATGTCGACCTTTTGACCTAGTACATGTCGACCTAACGCCCATGTTGACCTAATGCATGTCGACCTAATGGCAATGTCGACCTTCAGTGGTTGACCTAATGAGTGTTGACCTAAGTTGGGTTGACCCAACGACCCATACCCCTATAAAATGGTGCCTGTTGTGATTAAATAACTCTATGATGGAGGTGTGCCCATCCCATGTTATTTTCATATAACATTTAACCTAACATAGGCTTACATTGCACTGAGATTTAAAAAGCAGATGCAGCTGACCACTGACAGTTTTCTAGCAAGCAATGTCACCCTGATGTTTTATCCTGGTTAACATTTAATTTATTCATTTATGTTAGCATTGTCTTCCACTTCATTATCAGACTTTTCTTTCTGAAACCCATCCATCCATCCTCCAACACTTCATTCCTAATATCTCCCTGCCCACTTTTTCTTCTTCCTACATTCACTCTCCCCATTCCTAAAACCCTTCCTCCCACACTCCATTCATCACTAAATCCCAACAGTCACTTACTCCAACCCTTGATCCTGCCCACTTACCCTCTCTCCATCTCTAAAACCCTTCTGCCCACTTTCCCTCCTACAAATCTATCCATCCCTAAATAATTCCCACCAATAATCTCTTCCTCCTGCCTACTTTGCCTTCCTTCCACTCTCTGGGGTCATTCCGAGTTGATGCTAGCTGCATTTGTTCGCAACGCAGCAATCAGGCTAAAAAATGGCAGGTCTGCGAATGCGTATGCGGCGCAATGTGCATGCGCGACATACGGGCACAACAAACAATGTACTTTTGCACAGGGTCTAACAATGCATTTCAGTCGCACTGCTTGCCGCAGAGTGATTGACATGAAGTGGGCGTTTCTGGGTGGCAAATGACCGTTTTCAGGGAGTGTTTGGAAAAACGCAGGCGTGCCAGGGAAAACACATGCGTGGCTGGGCGAACGCTGGGCGGGTTTGTGACGTCAAATCCGGAACTGAATAATCTGAAGTGATTGCAAGCACTGAGTAGGTTTTGAGCAACTCTGAAACTACACAATAATGTTTTGTAGCCGCTCTGCCATACAACCGTTCGCACTTCTGCTAAGCTAAAACACACTCTCAGTTGGCGGCGGCATAGCGTTTGCATGGCTGCTAAAAACTGCTAGCGAGCGATCAACTCGGAATATCCCTCTCCTAATACTGTACCTCCCACCTCCCCTCCCACAATTCCTCCTCCTGTCCCTAAATCCCTCCCACCCTACCTATCACACTTCCTCCCAAGCAAACTTAAAACCTCCAGCCCACTTTCCTTCCCTCTCAAATCCCTACCCATATTCCCATCCCACACTCCCTCCCATCCCACCCCACCCTTTTCTACCTCCCTCCCTCTTTCTAACCCATCCTCCCACCTGATTCCTATCACCCCTCCTCTCCCTACCTACCTAACTCCCCCTTCCCCCCTCCCATTGTCCCTCCTATCCCTGCCTCCCTACAAACTGACAGTTTTTCACCAAGCAGCAACAGTTATAGCAAAGCTGACAATGGCTAACACAATGAAGATGTGACATCACAATGGCAGTAGTGTAGCCTGTCACATGATCATCCTACTGAAGTGATAAAAAGCAAACTGCAAGCTTTTTTTTCACTAAAATGTATTCTACGTTCTCTATTCATCATCTATTTGTCTACATAGCTATCTATCTACAGCAGAGGTATGTAACATTTTGTTTTTGAGTGACATGTTAAGACAATGAATTGGATTCTATCTAAATCTATATAATTAAATGATACATATATTTACAGTGCATGATATAGCATGCTGCAACATGTTTGGTGTGATATTATTCATCATAAGGTCACACCAGCTGCTAACTACTATCATACCAATGCTAGGTAGAATGTGTATTCACTTATTACAGTATGTCACTTATTCTGAAAATGTGCAGAGGTGCAATAAGTGACATAAGTAGATAGACATTATTATTATTACGTTACCTACAATCAAAATCCCAACAGTCAAAATACCGACAACAACTGACCGATGGTCGAAATCCCGACAAGGTCAAAATCCTGACATTTAAAATACCGTCAGGGTCATAATACCGACATTTAAATTGTCGACAGGTCAAAAAGTCGACATTAGTTTTTCATGATTTTTTCCTTGAAACCGACTTGTTCATACTTTACCATCCCAGTGGACCTTGAGGGGGAATATAATAGTATGCCGAGCACAGCAAGGCACCGTGCCTGAAGCATGGAGAGTGCAGAGAGCCATGAGAGGGGACTCGGTACACTTATACGGTGTCTATGTCAACATACACATACAAAAAAAAAAGAAAACTGTTGTCGACTTTTTGACCTGTCATCATTTTAAATGTCAATATTTTGACCTTGTCAGGATTTTAAATTTCGGTATTTTGACCTTGTCGGTATTTTGACCTAGTTGGGATTTGACCGTCGGTCAATTGTTGTCGAAATTTTGACTGTCAGGATTTTGATTGTAAGTATTTCATACTGATCGGTTGCTACCTGGCTACCTTGGTAGTAATGAAGCTGAATTTCTTAAATTATATTTAAGTTGAATTACTGTTGCATTTTACTAAAGGTTCTGCAGCTGAAACTGATATCTCCTTAAAAATCTCTATCAGTCAATGTTGCAATTTAAACACTGCCTTCATTGGGGTAAATTTACTAAGCTCCCGATTTTGACCGAGATGCCGTTTTTTCATCAAAGTGTCATCTCGGTAATTTACTAAACACTAATCACGGCAGAGATGAGGGCATTCGTAATTTTTTGCAAGTCCAAGTAAAAAATTACGAATGAATACACCATCGGTCAAAACGCGGCTGTTTAAGTATGAATCTCGGTCATTTACTAAGAAGTGCAAAGCAAAAAAAAACAAAACACTGCCGTGAAAAATTACAACTCGTAAAAAAGTGCTAAAAAAAAACAGACCTGCTTTTTTTTTCGTGATTGGATAGACATGCACGGATCCATGAGATCCGTGCATGTATATCAGTTGGAAGGGGTGGGAAAGTGCTTATTTTTTTAAAAAAAATTGCGTGGGGTCCCCCCTCCTAAGCATAACCAGCCTCGGGCTCTTTGAGCCGATCCTGGTTGCAGAAATATGGGGGAAAAAATGACAGGGGTTCCCCCATATTTAAGCAACCAGCATCGGGCTCTGCGCCTGGTCCTGGTCCCAAAAATACGGGGGACAAAAAGAGTAGGGGTCCCCCGTATTTTTAAAACCAGCACCGGGCTCCACTAGCTGGACAGATAATGCCACAGCCGGGGGTCACTTTTATATAGTGCCCTGCGGCCGTGGCATCAAAAATCCAACTAGTCACCCCTGGCCGGGGTACCCTGGGGGAGTGGGGACCCCTTCAATCAAGGGGTCCCCCCCCCCAGCCACCCAAGGGCCAGGGGTGAAGCCCGAGGCTGCCCCCCCCCCATCCAATGGGCTGCGGATGGGGGGGCTGATAGCCTTTGTTGTAAAAGAAAAGATATTGTTTTTAGTAGCAGTACTACAAGTCCCAGCAAGCCTCCCCCGCATGCTGGTACTTGGAGAACCACAAGTACCAGCATGCGGCGGAAAAACTGGCCCGCTGGTACCTGTAGTACTACTACTAAAAAAATAGCCAAAAAAAGACAAGACACACACACCGTGAAAGTATAATTTTATTACATACATACACACATACATACATACTTACCTTAAGTTCCCACGCAGGTCGGTCCTCTTCTCCAGTAGAATCCAAGGGGTACCTGTTGAAGAAATTATACTCACGAGATCCAGGGGTCCAGGCTCCTCGGGAAATCCAGGGGTAATCCACGTACTTGCATAAAATAAGAAAACGGAAAGCCGAGCCACGAACTGAAAGGGGCCCCATGTTTTCACATGGGACTCCTTTCCACGAATGCCAGAAACCCACTCTGACTGATGTCTAAGTGGGTTTCTTCAGCCAATCAGGGAGTGCCACGTTGTAGCACTCTCCTGATCAGCTGTGTGGTCCTGTCCTCACTGACAGGCGGCACACGGCAGTGTTACAATGTAGCGCCTATGCGCTCCATTGTAACCAATGGTGGGAACTTTCTGCTCAGCGGTGACGTCACTTTAGGTCAACCGCAGGGCAGAAAGTTCCCATCATTGGTTACAATGTAGCGCATAGGCGCTACATTGTAACACTGCCGTGTGCTGCCTGTCAGTGAGGACAGGAGCACACAGCCGATCAGGAGAGTGCTACAACGTGGCACTCCCTGATTGGCTGAAGAAACCCACTTAGACATCAGTCAGAGTGGGTTTCTGGCATTCGTGGAAAGGAGTCCCATGTGAAAACATGGGGCCCCTTTCAGTTCGTGGCTCGGCTTTCCGTTTTCTTATTTTATGCAAGTACGTGGATTACCCCTGGATTTCCCGAGGAGCCTGGACCCCTGGATCTCGTGAGTATAATTTCTTCAACAGGTACCCCTTGGATTCTACTGGAGAAGAGGACCGACCTGCGTGGGAACTTAAGGTAAGTATGTATGTATGTGTGTATGTATGTAATAAAATTATACTTTCACGGTGTGTGTGTCTTGTCTTTTTTTGGGTATTTTTTTAGTAGTAGTACTACAGGTACCAGTGGGCCAGTTTTTCCGCCGCATGCTGGTACTTGTGGTTCTCCAAGTACCAGCATGCGGGGGAGGCTTGCTGGGACTTGTAGTACTGCTACTAAAAACAATATCTTTTCTTTTACAACAAAGGCTATCAGCCCCCCCATCCGCAGCCCATTGGATGGGGGGGGACAGCCTCGGGCTTCACCCCTGGCCCTTGGGTGGCTGGGGGGGGGACCCCTTGATTGAAGGGGTCCCCACTCCCCCAGGGTACCCCGGCCAGGGGTGACTAGTTGGATTTTTGATGCCACGGCCGCAGGGCACTATATAAAAGTGACCCCCGGCTGTGGCATTATCTGTCCAGCTAGTGGAGCCCGGTGCTGGTTTTAAAAATACGGGGGACCCCTACTCTTTTTGTCCCCCGTATTTTTGGGACCAGGACCAGGCGCAGAGCCCGATGCTGGTTGCTTAAATATGGGGGAATCCCTGTCATTTTTTTCCACATATTTTTGCAACCAGGATCGGCTCAAAGAGCCCGAGGCTGGTTATGCTTAGGAGGGGGGACCCCACGCATTTTTTTAAATTATTTTACAGTGTTTAATTAAAAAAAAAAAAAAAACCAGCACGGATCACACAGATCCGGCCGTGATTGATTGTAAAAAAAGTCGGCAGTGTTTTGCTAATCACTGCCGTAAAAATATAAAAAAAAACACGAATGACATCGACATCGGAAGAAAAGAAAAACCCGAATACGACAGCTTAGTAAATTAGTCGTAATCAATTCAAAAAGTTGCAATTTTACACTGTCGATGTCATTCGTGATTGAACTTTGACCTGAATCTGGAAAATACGAATCTTAGTAAATTTACCCCATTGTTGCAAGTTCTGGGCTCCAAAATTCTAATTCAACAAACAATTTACATATATGACAGAATTCACAGTTTACATAGACCATTTGATTGGAACATGGGTCATTTCTCTGTATACAGTAGTTTATTTCCCATTGATTTCTCTATTAGAAGACTTATTGCGTAAGTCATGACCATGTATTTACTGTTACTAGTTGGCAATCCTAAACGCTAGAACAAAGAGATTTCAGATCATAGATTCCTGCAAAGTATTGTTTATGTTATGCCAATGACGTTCTATTACTAGAAGAAAGTACTTGAAGATGTCTTGTTACTTTAGAGTGTCATGTCTGACATCATACTTGACGTGGCTTGTAAACAGCAGCTGGAGCCACATCATCTGTGTGTTAGTGAATATTACTAGCAACTGTGATACAAAGCAATTTGTATTTTAGGTTCAGTCATCCTTCAACAGACAACTAATGCAAGTGTTTAACAATAATGTAGCACGTGAAGACATTTATATGCTAAAGTATCAGTGTCAACTATTGTAATCTGTACTGTCTACAAATTAACATTATGTTAGGGTTCATTACGAAAGAAAAAATATTTCATCATCACTAGTTCCATATTTCTGTGAAAAACTTAAGAACCATCCTGAGACACATAGATAACAGCAAGTGTATTGTAGTCTATGTTTAATATGTAAAAGTTGTTACAGCCTCCATAGGTTTTAATAGGGGCTGTTCTGGCACGGTATTTTGTACAAATAAGACGGTATGGTATTTAGTACAAATGAAAAATGCAGAAGTAGGGAAAAGCATGGAAGAGACGTACTCTTCCTGCTTTCCCGTACAATTCAGCACTCCCTCTGCTCTCCTCCACAGGTGAGCATCACCATAGGTGAGTCTGTGACCAGGGCCCTCTTGTCATATGGGCTCAATGGGCAGTTGCCCAAGAACCCCATGAGTGTAAGGGTCCTAGGCCGATAGCTGAGGGTCCCCTTTTCCCAGGAGCCAGATTTTTGAAAATCGTCCATGGGGAACCAGAGATATCTGACTTCAAAGCAGTGGTCCCCATTAGAGCCTGTTAATTGCTCTTTCCAGTCAAATATCTCAGGTTCTGTCTGACTTAGAGTTTTTCTGAGGGTAAAAAGCCAATAGCTGGGACTCTTCCCTTTCGGTGGACACTGGTATCTTATCTCTACTATGGATATCAGCCTTCCCGCAGCTCAGAGCCGGCCTTAGGCATAGGCAAACTAGGCAAATGCCTAGGACATTTGGTATGCTTAGGGGCACCAGCAGCTTCTGCTGATTAAAATGATATGTAGCATGCCTATATTCTGTGTGTGACTGCGGCTGTATCTGCATACAAAGTGTATTCCTGGAAATCACTGTAATGTGTCATTTCGTATGCAGATACAGCTGCAGTCGCACACAGAATGTAAGCATGCTGCATATCATTTTAATCAGCAGAAGCTGCTTGTGCATCCTAGCCACATAGTAATGCAAATAAGATGCATTTTCATAAACAGAAGGCGCTCAACGTTAGCAGAGCTGCCAGCTGACTCATGCCAGGCATCTCCTGCAGAAATAGTGGCGGTGCTAGGGGGCGCCAGCCAAAATCTTGCCTAGGGCATCATATTGGTTAGGGCCGGCTCTGCCGCAGCTGGTCCCTGCTCCAGCTGCATATCCCTGCAGTTTTACATTTTCTTCGGTGGATTGCTCTGGCTCCTGAACTCTAATCCTTAGTCCCCAGTACCTCCTGAAAGATAGGACTCTCTAGTTTTTTTTTTATCCCATTAAAAGCTAAAAAATCTATTTCTAGGAACTGGAGATATCCGCAGTCAAGCAAGCTGCCACTCCCACCAGAAAATGAATAATGTTAAGCCCACTCCACTATCCATCCCTCTCCTGTATATTATACACCACCTATCACCCTGGAAGTCATGTACCAGGGCCCCTTAATTTGTCCCAAAGCCCCCTTTTACAGTTTAGTGTTCTCCCGCCTGCCCCATCTCCCACCATCTGTGCAGTAAGGGAGTAATTATCAGAAATTACTGCTCCAGGTCCTACATGCTGAGCTGGGGCCAAAACTAGGATTTCTGTCACCCGGGACAATGCAGTTATTTTGTGCCCCCCTCCCTCCCCAGTATAACAGCTGGGGACCCTGCATTATCATTACTATTACACACTGTACATTGTAAAGGCTTGCAGTGATTATAAAAGGAATTTATCACATATCACTGCGGCAGAGTGCCCACCTGGCTCTTGGTCCTATGAAGGCTGGCAGACCACCATTACTGCTACTGGGTATGCTGTGTACTAGAGATGAGCGCCTGAAATTTTTCGGGTTTTGTGTTTTGGTTTTGGGTTCGGTTCCGCGGCCGTGTTTTGGGTTCGAACGCGTTTTGGCAAAACCTCACCGATTTTTTTTTGTCGGATTCGGGTGTGTTTTGGATTCGGGTGTTTTTTTCAAAAAACACTAAAAAACAGCTTAAATCATAGAATTTGGGGGTCATTTTGATCCCAAAGTATTATTAACCTCAAAAACCATAATTTACACTCATTTTCAGTCTATTCTGAATACCTCACAACTCACAATATTATTTTTAGTCCTAAAATTTGCACCGAGGTCGCTGTGTGAGTAAGATAAGCGACCCTAGTGGCCGACACAAACACCGGGCCCATCTAGGAGTGGCACTGCAGTGTCACGCAGGATGTCCCTTCCAAAAAACCCTCCCCAAACAGCACATGACGCAAAGAAAAAAAGAGGCGCAATGAGGTAGCTGTGTGAGTAAGATTAGCGACCCTAGTGGCCGACACAAACACCGGGCCCATCTAGGAGTGGCACTGCAGTGTCACGCAGGATGTCCCTTCCAAAAAACCCTCCCCAAACAGCACATGACGCAAAGAAAAAAAGAGGCGCAATGAGGTAGCTGTGTGAGTAAGATTAGCGACCCTAGTGGCCGACACAAACACCGGGCCCATCTAGGAGTGGCACTGCAGTGTCACGCAGGATGTCCCTTCCAAAAAACCCTCCCCAAACAGCACATGACGCAAAGAAAAAAAGAGGCGCAATGAGGTAGCTGTGTGAGTAAGATTAGCGACCCTAGTGGCCGACACAAACACCGGGCCCATCTAGGAGTGGCACTGCAGTGTCACGCAGGATGTCTCTTCCAAAAAACCCTCCCCAAACAGCACATGACGCAAAGAAAAAAAGAGGCGCAATGAGGTAGCTGACTGTGTGAGTAAGATTAGCGACCCTAGTGGCCGACACAAACACCGGGCCCATCTAGGAGTGGCACTGCAGTGTCACGCAGGATGTCCCTTCCAAAAAACCCTCCCCAAACAGCACATGACGCAAAGAAAAAAAGAGGCGCAATGAGGTAGCTGTGTGAGTAAGATTAGCGACCCTAGTGGCCGACACAAACACCGGGCCCATCTAGGAGTGGCACTGCAGTGTCACGCAGGATGTCCCTTCCAAAAAACCCTCCCCAAACAGCACATGACGCAAAGAAAAAAAGAGGCGCAATGAGGTAGCTGACTGTGTGAGTAAGATTAGCGACCCTAGTGGCCGACACAAACACCGGGCCCATCTAGGAGTGGCACTGCAGTGTCACGCAGGATGTCCCTTCCAAAAAACCCTCCCCAAACAGCACATGACGCAAAGAAAAAAAAAGGCGCAATGAGGTAGCTGTGTGAGTAAGATTAGCGACCCTAGTGGCCGACACAAACACCGGGCCCATCTAGGAGTGGCACTGCAGTGTCACGCAGGATGTCCCTTCCAAAAAACCCTCCCCAAACAGCACATGACGCAAAGAAAAAAAGAGGCGCAATGAGGTAGCTGACTGTGTGAGTAAGATTAGCGACCCTAGTGGCCGACACAAACACCGGGCCCATCTAGGAGTGGCACTGCAGTGTCACGCAGGATGTCCCTTCCAAAAAACCCTCCCCAAACAGCACATGACGCAAAGAAAAAAAGAGGCGCAATGAGGTAGCTGTGTGAGTAAGATTAGCGACCCTAGTGGCCGACACAAACACCGGGCCCATCTAGGAGTGGCACTGCAGTGTCACGCAGGATGTCCCTTCCAAAAAACCCTCCCCAAACAGCACATGACGCAAAGAAAAAAAGAGGCGCAATGAGGTAGCTGACTGTGTGAGTAAGATTAGCGACCCTAGTGGCCGACACAAACACCGGGCCCATCTAGGAGTGGCACTGCAGTGTCACGCAGGATGTCCCTTCCAAAAAACCCTCCCCAATCAGCACATGATGCAAAGAAAAAGAAAAGAAAAAAGAGGTGCAAGATGGAATTGTCCTTGGGCCCTCCCACCCACCCTTATGTTGTATAAACAAAACAGGACATGCACACTTTAACCAACCCATCATTTCAGTGACAGGGTCTGCCACACGACTGTGACTGATATGACGGGTTGGTTTGGACCCCCCCCAAAAAAGAAGCAATTAATCTCTCCTTGCACAAACTGGCTCTACAGAGGCAAGATGTCCACCTCATCTTCACCCTCCGATATATCACCGTGTACATCCCCCTCCTCACAGATTATCAATTCGTCCCCACTGGAATCCACCATCTCAGCTCCCTGTGTACTTTGTGGAGGCAATTGCTGCTGGTCAATGTCTCCGCGGAGGAATTGATTATAATTCATTTTAATGAACATCATCTTCTCCACATTTTCTGGATGTAACCTCGTACGCCGATTGCTGACAAGGTGAGCGGCGGCACTAAACACTCTTTCGGAGTACACACTTGTGGGAGGGCAACTTAGGTAGAATAAAGCCAGTTTGTGCAAGGGCCTCCAAATTGCCTCTTTTTCCTGCCAGTATAAGTACGGACTGTGTGACGTGCCTACTTGGATGCGGTCACTCATATAATCCTCCACCATTCTATCAATGTTGAGAGAATCATATGCAGTGACAGTAGACGACATGTCCGTAATCGTTGTCAGGTCCTTCAGTCCGGACCAGATGTCAGCATCAGCAGTCGCTCCAGACTGCCCTGCATCACCGCCAGCGGGTGGGCTCGGAATTCTGAGCCTTTTCCTCGCACCCCCAGTTGCGGGAGAATGTGAAGGAGGAGATGTTGACAGGTCGCGTTCCGCTTGACTTGACAATTTTGTCACCAGCAGGTCTTTCAACCCCAGCAGACCTGTGTCTGCCGGAAAGAGAGATCCAAGGTAGGCTTTAAATCTAGGATCGAGCACGGTGGCCAAAATGTAGTGCTCTGATTTCAACAGATTGACCACCCGTGAATCCTTGTTAAGCGAATTATGGGCTGCATCCACAAGTCCCACATGCCTAGCGGAATCGCTCCCTTTTAGCTCCTTCTTCAATGCCTCCAGCTTCTTCTGCAAAAGCCTGATGAGGGGAATGACCTGAATCAGGCTGGCAGTGTCTGAACTGACTTCACGTGTGGCAAGTTCAAAGGGCATCAGAACCTTGCACAACGTTGAAATCATTCTCCACTGCACTTGAGACAGGTGCATTCCACCTACTATATCGTGCTCAATTGTATAGGCTTGAATGGCCTTTTGCTGCTCCTCCAACCTCTGAAGCATATAGAGGGTTGAATTCCACCTCGTTACCACTTCTTGCTTCAGATGATGGCAGGGCAGGTTCAGTAGTTTTTGGTGGTGCTCCAGTCTTCTGTACGTGGTGCCTGTACGCCGAAAGTGTCCCGCAATTTTTCTGGCCACCCACAGCATCTCTTGCACGCCCCTGTCGTTTTTTAAAAAATTCTGCACCACCAAATTCAAGGTATGTGCAAAACATGGGACGTGCTGGAATTTGCCCATATTTAATGCACACACAATATTGCTGGCGTTGTCCGATGCCACAAATCCACAGGAGAGTCCAATTGGGGTAAGCCATTCCGCGATGATCTTCCTCAGTTGCCGTAAGAGGTTTTCAGCTGTGTGCGTATTCTGGAAAGCGGTGATACAAAGCGTAGCCTGCCTAGGAAAGAGTTGGCGTTTGCGAGATGCTGCTACTGGTGCCGCCGCTGCTGTTCTTGCGGCGGGAGTCCATACATCTACCCAGTGGGCTGTCACAGTCATATAGTCCTGACCCTGCCCTGCTCCACTTGTCCACATGTCCGTGGTTAAGTGGACATTGGGTACAACTGCATTTTTTAGGACACTGGTGAGTCTTTTTCTGACGTCCGTGTACATTCTCGGTATCGCCTGCCTAGAGAAGTGGAACCTAGATGGTATTTGGTAACGGGGGCACACTGCCTCAATAAATTGTCTAGTTCCCTGTGAACTAACGGCGGATACCGGACGCACGTCTAACACCAACATAGTTGTCAAGGACTCAGTTATCCGCTTTGCAGTAGGATGACTGCTGTGATATTTCATCTTCCTCGCAAAGGACTGTTGAACAGTCAATTGCTTACTGGAAGTAGTACAAGTGGGCTTACGACTTCCCCTCTGGGATGACCATCGACTCCCAGCGGCAACAACAGCAGCGCCAGCAGCAGTAGGCGTTACACGCAAGGATGCATCGGAGGAATCCCAGGCAGGAGAGGACTCGTCAGAATTGCCAGTGACATGGCCTGCAGGACTATTGGCATTCCTGGGGAAGGAGGAAATTGACACTGAGGGAGTTGGTGGGGTGGTTTGCGTGAGCTTGGTTACAAGAGGAAGGGATTTACTGGTCAGTGGACTGCTTCCGCTGTCACCCAAAGTTTTTGAACTTGTCACTGACTTATTATGAATGCGCTGCAGGTGACGTATAAGGGAGGATGTTCCGAGGTGGTTAACGTCCTTACCCCTACTCATTACAGCTTGACAAAGGGAACACACGGCTTGACACCTGTTGTCCGCATTTCTGGTGAAATACCTCCACACCGAAGAGCTGATTTTTTTGGTATTTTCACCTGGCATGTCAACGGCCATATTCCTCCCACGGACAACAGGTGTCTCCCCGGGTGCCTGACTTAAACAAACCACCTCACCATCAGAATCCTCCTGGTCAATTTCCTCCCCAGCGCCAGCAACACCCATATCCTCCTCATCCTGGTGTACTTCAACACTGACATCTTCAATCTGACTATCAGGAACTGGACTGCGGGTGCTCCTTCCAGCACTTGCAGGGGGCGTGCAAATGGTGGAAGGCGCATGCTCTTCACGTCCAGTGTTGGGAAGGTCAGGCATCGCAACCGACACAATTGGACTCTCCTTGTGGATTTGGGATTTCAAAGAACGCACAGTTCTTTGCGGTGCTTTTGCCAGCTTGAGTCTTTTCAGTTTTCTAGCGAGAGGCTGAGTGCTTCCATCCTCATGTGAAGCTGAACCACTAGCCATGAACATAGGCCAGGGCCTCAGCCGTTCCTTGCCACTCCGTGTGGTAAATGGCATATTGGCAAGTTTACGCTTCTCCTCCGACAATTTTATTTTAGGTTTTGGAGTCCTTTTTTTACTGATATTTGGTGTTTTGGTTTTGACATGCTCTGTACTATGCCATTGGGCATCGGCCTTGGCAGACGACGTTGCTGGCATTTCATCGTCTCGGCCATGACTAGTGGCAGCAGCTTCAGCACGAGGTGGAAGTGGATCTTGATCTTTCCCTAATTTTGGAACCTCAACATTTTTGTTCTCCATATTTTAATAGGCACAACTAAAAGGCACCTCAGGTAAACAATGGAGATGGATGGATTGGATACTAGTATACAATTATGGACGGGCTGCCGAGTGCCGACACAGAGGTAGCCACAGCCGTGAACTACCGCACTGTACTGTGTCTGCTGCTAATATATAGACTGGTTGATAAAGAGATAGTATACTCGTAACTAGTATGTATGTATAAAGAAAGAAAAAAAAACCACGGTTAGGTGGTATATACAATTATGGACGGGCTGCCGAGTGCCGACACAGAGGTAGCCACAGCCGTGAACTACCGCACTGTACTGTGTCTGCTGCTAATATAGACTGGTTGATAAAGAGATAGTATACTCGTAACTAGTATGTATGTATAAAGAAAGAAAAAAAAACCACGGTTAGGTGGTATATACAATTATGGACGGGCTGCCGAGTGCCGACACAGAGGTAGCCACAGCCGTGAACTACCGCACTGTACTGTGTCTGCTGCTAATATATAGACTGGTTGATAAAGAGATAGTATACTCGTAACTAGTATGTATGTATAAAGAAAGAAAAAAAAACCACGGTTAGGTGGTATATACAATTATGGACGGGCTGCCGAGTGCCGACACAGAGGTAGCCACAGCCGTGAACTACCGCACTGTACTGTGTCTGCTGCTAATATATAGACTGGTTGATAAAGAGATAGTATACTCGTAACTAGTATGTATGTATAAAGAAAGAAAAAAAAACCACGGTTAGGTGGTATATACAATTATGGACGGGCTGCCGAGTGCCGACACAGAGGTAGCCACAGCCGTGAACTACCGCACTGTACTGTGTCTGCTGCTAATATATAGACTGGTTGATAAAGAGATAGTATACTCGTAACTAGTATGTATGTATAAAGAAAGAAAAAAAAACCACGGTTAGGTGGTATATACAATTATGGACGGGCTGCCGAGTGCCGACACAGAGGTAGCCACAGCCGTGAACTACCGCACTGTACTGTGTCTGCTGCTAATATATAGACTGGTTGATAAAGAGATAGTATACTCGTAACTAGTATGTATGTATAAAGAAAGAAAAAAAAACCACGGTTAGGTGGTATATACAATTATGGACGGGCTGCCGAGTGCCGACACAGAGGTAGCCACAGCCGTGAACTACCGCACTGTACTGTGTCTGCTGCTAATATAGACTGGTTGATAAAGAGATAGTATACTCGTAACTAGTATGTATGTATAAAGAAAGAAAAAAAAACCACGGTTAGGTGGTATATACAATTATGGACGGGCTGCCGAGTGCCGACACAGAGGTAGCCACAGCCGTGAACTACCGCACTGTACTGTGTCTGCTGCTAATATATAGACTGGTTGATAAAGAGATAGTATACTCGTAACTAGTATGTATGTATAAAGAAAGAAAAAAAAAACACGGTTAGGTGGTATATACAATTATGGACGGGCTGCCGAGTGCCGACACAGAGGTAGCCACAGCCGTGAACTACCGCACTGTACTGTGTCTGCTGCTAATATATAGACTGGTTGATAAAGAGATAGTATACTCGTAACTAGTATGTATGTATAAAGAAAGAAAAAAAAACCACGGTTAGGTGGTATATACAATTATGGACGGGCTGCCGAGTGCCGACACAGAGGTAGCCACAGCCGTGAACTACCGCACTGTACTGTGTCTGCTGCTAATATAGACTGGTTGATAAAGAGATAGTATACTACTAATATTATATATACTGGTGGTCAGGTCACTGGTCACTAGTCACACTGGCAGTGGCACTCCTGCAGCAAAAGTGTGCACTGTTTTAATATAATATTATGTACTCCTGGCTCCTGCTATAACCTATAACTGGCACTGCAGTAGTGCTCCCCAGTCTCCCCCACAATTATAAGCTGTGTGAGCTGAGCAGTCAGACAGATATATAATATATAGATGATGCAGCACACTGGCCTGAGCCTGAGCAGTGCACACAGATATGGTATGTGACTGACTGAGTCACTGTGTGTATCGCTTTTTTCAGGCAGAGAACGGATATATTAAATAAACTGCACTGTGTGTCTGGTGGTCACTCACTATATAATATATTATGTACTCCTGGCTCCTGCTATAACCTATAACTGGCACTGCAGTAGTGCTCCCCAGTCTCCCCCACAATTATAAGCTGTGTGAGCTGAGCAGTCAGACAGATAATCAGATATATATAATATTATATATAGATAATAGATGATGCAGCACACTGGCCTGAGCCTGAGCAGTGCACACAGATATGGTATGTGACTGAGTCACTGTGTGCTGTGTATCGCTTTTTTCAGGCAGAGAACGGATTATAAATAAAACTGGTGGTCACTATCAGCAAAACTCTGCACTGTACTGAGTACTCCTAATGCTCCCCAAAATTAGTAAATCAAGTGTCTCTCTAATCTATTCTAAACGGAGAGGACGCCAGCCACGTCCTCTCCCTATCAATCTCAATGCACGTGTGAAAATGGCGGCGACGCGCGGCTCCTTATATAGAATCCGAGTCTCGCGATAGAATCCGAGCCTCGCGAGAATCCGACAGCGTCATGATGACGTTCGGGCGCGCTCGGGTTAACCGAGCAAGGCGGGAAGATCCGAGTCGCTCGGACCCGTGAAAAAAAACATGAAGTTCGTGCGGGTTCGGATTCAGAGAAACCGAACCCGCTCATCTCTACTGTGTACATACTGTACATAATGATACACCCTGGCTGTGATACTGTAGGAGAGACCCATGTAAACAACCAATGAGGCAGCGCATGTGAATTAATTATGACAGTGGTTCAGTTATAAAAAATATTTTATTCAGGCGCAATTTGCCATATCACATACACATTCTGACAGTATATACAAACTGGATATGGTTGAGTATCCCATATCCAAAATGCTTGGGACCAGAAGTATTTTGGATATCGGATTTTTCCATATTTTGGAATAATTGTATACCATAATGAGATATCATGGCGATGAGACCCAGGTCTAAGCACGGAATGCATTTATGTTTCATATATACCTTATACACACAGCGTGAAGGTAATTTTAGCCAATATTTTTGATAACTTTGTGCATTAAATAAAGTTTGCGTACATACACACAATTCATTTATGTTTCATATACACATTATACACACAGCCTGAAGGTCATTTAATACAATATCTTTAATTACTTTGTGTATTAAACAAAGTTTGTGTACAATGAGCCATCAGAAAACAAAGGTTTCACTATCTCAGTCTTACTCAAAAAATTCTGTATTTCGGAATATTCCGTATTTCAGAATATTTGGATATGGGATACTCAACCTGTAATATAAGGAGCATACTAGCTCAAAAAGCTCAACATTTTCAGTTATAGCCACTGTAGCAACATAAACTGACACCTAAAGGCAGAGGGCTCGGCAATGTTATTAACTAGCAATATGTATCACTGAATGCCCCCTGTACCTAAGTCCTGTGACAACTGGCAGACCCAAATTCTCCCAGACTCCTCCGATAAAACTACAGCATGCTCAGCTCTGAGCTGAGTCTTTTGTCCCACAGCACAACCAGAAGATGGAGCTGCCTTTGAGTTCAGCAGCATTGCGGGAGCCTGTTCACGCAGCGCAACCATGCAGCTGACCACAGGGTGGAGCTGCCTGTCAGTTCAGCAGTGCTGCGGGAGTCTGTCCCTGCAGCGATGCTATAGAGATGTCATGGGGTATAATTTGCCCAGCAAAACTATAGAGTTATAGGGTATGCTCTCAGCACCCCTCTCAAATCCTGCACCCAGGTCATGTACCCCCTAGCCCCCCCCTAGTTGCGGCCCTGGCTGAGCAGAAGCTAAAACTCCCTCCTACTGCCCATGGGACATCAAAACTGCCACTGATAGCACCCCCCACCCCTACCGCTGGAGGATGGGTAGGGGCCCCAAAGCATTGCTTTGCCCAGAGGCCTACACTGCTGTTAGGATGGCCCTGTCCACTACACCCATTTTGAGCATACTTAAAATGGCACATGTGCTGCAAAGAGTAAGAGATGTGGCTGTGTTTTTAATTATGGATGATGTTTCCAGACACCACAACAGGACAGCCCTTATTGGCATTGACTGTTCCAGCATATGCTTATTAGAGATGAGCGCCTGAAATTTTTCGGGTTTTGTGTTTTGGTTTTGGGTTCGGTTCCGCGGCCGTGTTTTGGGTTCGAACGCGTTTTGGCAAAACCTCACCGAATTTTTTTTGTCGGATTCGGGTGTGTTTTGGATTCGGGTGTTTTTTTCAAAAAACACTAAAAAACAGCTTAAATCATAGAATTTGGGGGTCATTTTGATCCCAAAGTATTATTAACCTCAAAAACCATAATTTACACTCATTTTCAGTCTATTCTGAATACCTCACACCTCACAATATTATTTTTAGTCCTAAAATTTGCACCGAGGTCGCTGTGTGAGTAAGATAAGCGACCCTAGTGGCCGACACAAACACCGGGCCCATCTAGGAGTGGCACTGCAGTGTCACGCAGGATGTCCCTTCCAAAAAACCCTCCCCAAACAGCACATGACGCAAAGAAAAAAAGAGGCGCAATGAGGTAGCTGTGTGAGTAAGATTAGCGACCCTAGTGGCCGACACAAACACCGGGCCCATCTAGGAGTGGCACTGCAGTGTCACGCAGGATGTCCCTTCCAAAAAACCCTCCCCAAACAGCACATGACGCAAAGAAAAAAAGAGGCGCAATGAGGTAGCTGACTGTGTGAGTAAGATTAGCGACCCTAGTGGCCGACACAAACACCGGGCCCATCTAGGAGTGGCACTGCAGTGTCACGCAGGATGTCCCTTCCAAAAAACCCTCCCCAATCAGCACATGATGCAAAGAAAAAGAAAAGAAAAAAGAGGTGCAAGATGGAATTGTCCTTGGGCCCTCCCACCCACCCTTATGTTGTATAAACAAAACAGGACATGCACACTTTAACCAACCCATCATTTCAGTGACAGGGTCTGCCACACGACTGTGACTGATATGACGGGTTGGTTTGGACCCCCCCAAAAAAGAAGCAATTAATCTCTCCTTGCACAAACTGGCTCTACAGAGGCAAGATGTCCACCTCATCTTCACCCTCCGATATATCACCGTGTACATCCCCCTCCTCACAGATTATCAATTCGTCCCCACTGGAATCCACCATCTCAGCTCCCTGTGTACTTTGTGGAGGCAATTGCTGCTGGTCAATGTCTCCGCGGAGGAATTGATTATAATTCATTTTAATGAACATCATCTTCTCCACATTTTCTGGATGTAACCTCGTACGCCGATTGCTGACAAGGTGAGCGGCGGCACTAAACACTCTTTCGGAGTACACACTTGTGGGAGGGCAACTTAGGTAGAATAAAGCCAGTTTGTGCAAGGGCCTCCAAATTGCCTCTTTTTCCTGCCAGTATAAGTACGGACTGTGTGACGTGCCTACTTGGATGCGGTCACTCATATAATCCTCCACCATTCTATCAATGTTGAGAGAATCATATGCAGTGACAGTAGACGACATGTCCGTAATCGTTGTCAGGTCCTTCAGTCCGGACCAGATGTCAGCATCAGCAGTCGCTCCAGACTGCCCTGCATCACCGCCAGTGGGTGGGCTCGGAATTCTGAGCCTTTTCCTCGCACCCCCAGTTGCGGGAGAATGTGAAGGAGGAGATGTTGACAGGTCGCGTTCCGCTTGACTTGACAATTTTGTCACCAGCAGGTCTTTCAACCCCAGCAGACCTGTGTCTGCCGGAAAGAGAGATCCAAGGTAGGCTTTAAATCTAGGATCGAGCACGGTGGCCAAAATGTAGTGCTCTGATTTCAACAGATTGACCACCCGTGAATCCTTGTTAAGCGAATTAAGGGCTGCATCCACAAGTCCCACATGCCTAGCGGAATCGCTCCCTTTTAGCTCCTTCTTCAATGCCTCCAGCTTCTTCTGCAAAAGCCTGATGAGGGGAATGACCTGACTCAGGCTGGCAGTGTCTGAACTGACTTCACGTGTGGCAAGTTCAAAGGGCATCAGAACCTTGCACAACGTTGAAATCATTCTCCACTGCACTTGAGACAGGTGCATTCCACCTACTATATCGTGCTCAATTGTATAGGCTTGAATGGCCTTTTGCTGCTCCTCCAACCTCTGAAGCATATAGAGGGTTGAATTCCACCTCGTTACCACTTCTTGCTTCAGATGATGGCAGGGCAGGTTCAGTAGTTTTTGGTGGTGCTCCAGTCTTCTGTACGTGGTGCCTGTACGCCGAAAGTGTCCCGCAATTTTTCTGGCCACCCACAGCATCTCTTGCACGCCCCTGTCGTTTTTTAAAAAATTCTGCACCACCAAATTCAAGGTATGTGCAAAACATGGGACGTGCTGGAATTTGCCCATATTTAATGCACACACAATATTGCTGGCGTTGTCCGATGCCACAAATCCACAGGAGAGTCCAATTGGGGTAAGCCATTCCGCGATGATCTTCCTCAGTTGCCGTAAGAGGTTTTCAGCTGTGTGCGTATTCTGGAAAGCGGTGATACAAAGCGTAGCCTGCCTAGGAAAGAGTTGGCGTTTGCGAGATGCTGCTACTGGTGCCGCCGCTGCTGTTCTTGCGGCGGGAGTCCATACATCTACCCAGTGGGCTGTCACAGTCATATAGTCCTGACCCTGCCCTGCTCCACTTGTCCACATGTCCGTGGTTAAGTGGACATTGGGTACAACTGCATTTTTTAGGACACTGGTGAGTCTTTTTCTGACGTCCGTGTACATTCTCGGTATCGCCTGCCTAGAGAAGTGGAACCTAGATGGTATTTGGTAACGGGGGCACACTGCCTCAATAAATTGTCTAGTTCCCTGTGAACTAACGGCGGATACCGGACGCACGTCTAACACCAACATAGTTGTCAAGGACTCAGTTATCCGCTTTGCAGTAGGATGACTGCTGTGATATTTCATCTTCCTCGCAAAGGACTGTTGAACAGTCAATTGCTTACTGGAAGTAGTACAAGTGGGCTTACGACTTCCCCTCTGGGATGACCATCGACTCCCAGCGGCAACAACAGCAGCGCCAGCAGCAGTAGGTGTTACACGCAAGGATGCATCGGAGGAATCCCAGGCAGGAGAGGACTCGTCAGAATTGCCAGTGACATGGCCTGCAGGACTATTGGCATTCCTGGGGAAGGAGGAAATTGACACTGAGGGAGTTGGTGGGGTGGTTTGCGTGAGCTTGGTTACAAGAGGAAGGGATTTACTGGTCAGTGGACTGCTTCCGCTGTCACCCAAAGTTTTTGAACTTGTCACTGACTTATTATGAATGCGCTGCAGGTGACGTATAAGGGAGGATGTTCCGAGGTGGTTAACGTCCTTACCCCTACTTATTACAGCTTGACAAAGGGAACACACGGCTTGACACCTGTTGTCCGCATTTCTGGTGAAATACCTCCACACCAAAGAGCTGATTTTTTTGGTATTTTCACCTGGCATGTCAACGGCCATATTCCTCCCACGGACAACAGGTGTCTCCCCGGGTGCCTGACTTAAACAAACCACCTCACCATCAGAATCCTCCTGGTCAATTTCCTCCCCAGCGCCAGCAACACCCATATCCTCCTCATCCTGGTGTACTTCAACACTGACATCTTCAATCTGACTATCAGGAACTGGACTGCGGGTGCTCCTTCCAGCACTTGCAGGGGGCGTGCAAATGGTGGAAGGCGCATGCTCTTCACGTCCAGTGTTGGGAAGGTCAGGCATCGCAACCGACACAATTGGACTCTCCTTGTGGATTTGGGATTTCGAAGAATGCACAGTTCTTTGCTGTGCTGCTTTTGCCAGCTTGAGTCTTTTCATTTTTCTAGCGAGAGGCTGAGTGCTTCCATCCTCATGTGAAGCTGAACCACTAGCCATGAACATAGGCCAGGGCCTCAGCCGTTCCTTGCCACTCCGTGTGGTAAATGGCATATTGGCAAGTTTACGCTTCTCCTCCGACAATTTTATTTTAGGTTTTGGAGTCCTTTTTTTACTGATATTTGGTGTTTTGGATTTGACATGCTCTGTACTATGACATTGGGCATCGGCCTTGGCAGACGACGTTGCTGGCATTTCATCGTCTCGGCCATGACTAGTGGCAGCAGCTTCAGCACGAGGTGGAAGTGGATCTTGATCTTTCCCTAATTTTGGAACCTCAACATTTTTGTTCTCCATATTTTAATAGGCACAACTAAAAGGCACCTCAGGTAAACAATGGAGATGGATGGATTGGATACTAGTATACAATTATGGACGGGCTGCCGAGTGCCGACACAGAGGTAGCCACAGCCGTGAACTACCGCACTGTACTGTGTCTGCTGCTAATATATAGACTGGTTGATAAAGAGATAGTATACTCGTAACTAGTATGTATGTATAAAGAAAGAAAAAAAAACACGGTTAGGTGGTATATACAATTATGGACGGGCTGCCGAGTGCCGACACAGAGGTAGCCACAGCCGTGAACTACCGCACTGTACTGTGTCTGCTGCTAATATATAGACTGGTTGATAAAGAGATAGTATACTCGTAACTAGTATGTATGTATAAAGAAAGAAAAAAAAACCACGGTTAGGTGGTATATACAATTATGGACGGGCTGCCGAGTGCCGACACAGAGGTAGCCACAGCCGTGAACTACCGCACTGTACTGTGTCTGCTGCTAATATATAGACTGGTTGATAAAGAGATAGTATACTCGTAACTAGTATGTATGTATAAAGAAAGAAAAAAAAACCACGGTTAGGTGGTATATACAATTATGGACGGGCTGCCGAGTGCCGACACAGAGGTAGCCACAGCCGTGAACTACCGCACTGTACTGTGTCTGCTGCTAATATATAGACTGGTTGATAAAGAGATAGTATACTCGTAACTAGTATGTATGTATAAAGAAAGAAAAAAAAACCACGGTTAGGTGGTATATACAATTATGGACGGGCTGCCGAGTGCCGACACAGAGGTAGCCACAGCCGTGAACTACCGCACTGTACTGTGTCTGCTGCTAATATATAGACTGGTTGATAAAGAGATAGTATACTCGTAACTAGTATGTATGTATAAAGAAAGAAAAAAAAACCACGGTTAGGTGGTATATACAATTATGGACGGGCTGCCGAGTGCCGACACAGAGGTAGCCACAGCCGTGAACTACCGCACTGTACTGTGTCTGCTGCTAATATATAGACTGGTTGATAAAGAGATAGTATACTCGTAACTAGTATGTATGTATAAAGAAAGAAAAAAAAAAACACGGTTAGGTGGTATATACAATTATGGACGGGCTGCCGAGTGCCGACACAGAGGTAGCCACAGCCGTGAACTACCGCACTGTACTGTGTCTGCTGCTAATATATAGACTGGTTGATAAAGAGATAGTATACTCGTAACTAGTATGTATGTATAAAGAAAGAAAAAAAAACCACGGTTAGGTGGTATATACAATTATGGACGGGCTGCCGAGTGCCGACACAGAGGTAGCCACAGCCGTGAACTACCGCACTGTACTGTGTCTGCTGCTAATATATAGACTGGTTGATAAAGAGATAGTATACTCGTAACTAGTATGTATGTATAAAGAAAGAAAAAAAAACCACGGTTAGGTGGTATATACAATTATGGACGGGCTGCCGAGTGCCGACACAGAGGTAGCCACAGCCGTGAACTACCGCACTGTACTGTGTCTGCTGCTAATATATAGACTGGTTGATAAAGAGATAGTATACTCGTAACTAGTATGTATGTATAAAGAAAGAAAAAAAACCCACGGTTAGGTGGTATATACAATTATGGACGGGCTGCCGAGTGCCGACACAGAGGTAGCCACAGCCGTGAACTACCGCACTGTACTGTGTCTGCTGCTAATATAGACTGGTTGATAAAGAGATAGTATACTCGTAACTAGTATGTATGTATAAAGAAAGAAAAAAAAACCACGGTTAGGTGGTATATACAATTATGGACGGGCTGCCGAGTGCCGACACAGAGGTAGCCACAGCCGTGAACTACCGCACTGTACTGTGTCTGCTGCTAATATATAGACTGGTTGATAAAGAGATAGTATACTCGTAACTAGTATGTATGTATAAAGAAAGAAAAAAAAACCACGGTTAGGTGGTATATACAATTATGGACGGGCTGCCGAGTGCCGACACAGAGGTAGCCACAGCCGTGAACTACCGCACTGTACTGTGTCTGCTGCTAATATATAGACTGGTTGATAAAGAGATAGTATACTCGTAACTAGTATGTATGTATAAAGAAAGAAAAAAAAACCACGGTTAGGTGGTATATACAATTATGGACGGGCTGCCGAGTGCCGACACAGAGGTAGCCACAGCCGTGAACTACCGCACTGTACTGTGTCTGCTGCTAATATAGACTGGTTGATAAAGAGATAGTATACTACTAATATTATATATACTGGTGGTCAGGTCACTGGTCACTAGTCACACTGGCAGTGGCACTCCTGCAGCAAAAGTGTGCACTGTTTAATTTTAATATAATATTATGTACTCCTGGCTCCTGCTATAACCTATAACTGGCACTGCAGTAGTGCTCCCCAGTCTCCCCCACAATTATAAGCTGTGTGAGCTGAGCAGTCAGACAGATATATAATATATATAGATGATGCAGCACACTGGCCTGAGCCTGAGCAGTGCACACAGATATGGTATGTGACTGACTGAGTCACTGTGTGTATCGCTTTTTTCAGGCAGAGAACGGATATATTAAATAAACTGCACTGTGTGTCTGGTGGTCACTCACTATATAATATATTATGTACTCCTGGCTCCTGCTATAACCTATAACTGGCACTGCAGTAGTGCTCCCCAGTCTCCCCCACAATTATAAGCTGTGTGAGCTGAGCAGTCAGACAGATATATATAATATTATATATAGATAATAGATGATGCAGCACACTGGCCTGAGCCTGAGCAGTGCACACAGATATGGTATGTGACTGAGTCACTGTGTGCTGTGTATCGCTTTTTTCAGGCAGAGAACGGATTATAAATAAAACTGGTGGTCACTATCAGCAAAACTCTGCACTGTACTGAGTACTCCTAATGCTCCCCAAAATTAGTAAATCAAGTGTCTCTCTAATCTATTCTAAACGGAGAGGACGCCAGCCACGTCCTCTCCCTATCAATCTCAATGCACGTGTGAAAATGGCGGCGACGCGCGGCTCCTTATATAGAATCCGAGTCTCGCAATAGAATCCGAGCCTCGCGAGAATCCGACAGCGTCATGATGACGTTCGGGCGCGCTCGGGTTAACCGAGCAAGGCGGGAAGATCCGAGTCGCTCGGACCCGTGAAAAAAAACATGAAGTTCTGGCGGGTTCAGATTCAGAGAAACCGAACCCGCTCATCTCTAATGCTTATACATAAATTATTGAGCATTTTTCCACTGCCTACATAATTTTAGAAATATTTTTGTTTTATTAAATACTGTAAACCCCTTAAACTGTAATGAATGGTCCCCTGTAAGAACTATTATAATTCCAAAGCCTCATAATCTAAATTAAAACAACAAGACAATAGTGGCACCATGAGGTCAAAACCTCACATCATCATCATCATCATCATCATCATCATCATCATCATCATCATAATAATAATAAAAAAAATAACACTTTTCAGAAAAGGTGAAAGAAAATACAAGTGCAGAATCAGCTGTAGTTCTAAAGATTCTGGGAGGAGGCTATAATGTCCATATAAATGCCTGCATATTATGGGAATATATTTGAGCCCATTGCAGTTCCTTTTAGCAGTTTGTAACACCTGACAGGTAGAGAGCCAAGATTTAGAAAAATAAAGAAAAAATAAAAAACCTTTATAACAAAGTATCTTGCAAGGGAAATGAAAGTTGTACAAGATGTACCAATGTATAATAAAAGCAGTTAAACTATGGACATCTACTGCAGCACATATACATTGCTCTACAATATTGATAGGCTTTCTAAAATAAAATCTGGTTACATTTAACCAAATTTTTCCAGTTTCATTTATAGCAGTTTGGATCTAGAGCATGGTATTCTGTCCATACACTACAAAATTGTAATGTATTTATAGACCCATCTGTTAGCCACCTGTTTAATAATAGCTGCCATTAATGTACAACATGTGAAATTTAAGATAATTTAATGTAATTTACCGCTTAATGATAAGCATGTTAATATATTGCATGGATGACTAGTAAAGACAAGTCTCTGTTCTCACATGAATACTCTAAAATTATGCCAGACATTTCAGTGAGTTTATGAGATTATGTTCTGTAGATGTAGGTGATTCCTATGTGCATGATAATACAAACATTTGTTATTTGCTCTGTGTAGAGTGAGTGTAAAGAAAAGTTAGTGCAAAAGGTACTTTTACAAATTTTTGATAGTATGGCAGCTGCACTGACACATTGGCTATGAAGCAAACGTGACCAAAGTTGAAAGCATGAAGTTATTTTATGTACAGTATAAACTGCTGATAGATATGTTCAAACACAGTATGGCATTTAATAAGCCTGATATTTAACCATTTCTTTGTTAAACTGCACCTCCTGAGGCGCCAATATTGTTCTCATTTTACTTTATTATACTGTATTAAGTAAAGTGCTTCTGTCCTTATACATAGCTCAAAGTTTAAAAAAAACTAGTCCCCAAACAGCAGATGATGCAAAGAAAAAAAGAGGTGCACCAAGGTCACTGGATGGCTAAGCTAAGCGACACAAGTGTGCGACACAAACACCTGGCCCATCTAGGAGTGGCACGCAGTGGCTAAATGTCGAAAGTGGGCTGCAATTTTTCAGGCCACCGACAGCATCTCCTGCACGCCCCTGTCATTTCTCAAAAAAGTCTGCACCACCAAATTAATTGTATGTGCAAAACATGGGATGTGCTGTAATTTGCGCAGATGTAATACACGCACAATATTGGTGGCACAAAGCCTGTAAAAATACTTTTGATAATAATAACCCTTTTATTTGGACAGAGTAATATAACAATATGCAGCACAGAAGAGCGTACCCCTAAACCACACAGGGCAAACACTGTAAAAATTATTTGGATTAAATATTAACCCCTTTATTTGGAGTAAATAATATACAGCACAGGACAGCACCACTGGACTTATACGGCAGTACCCTTGGACTTATATGGCTGCACCACTGGACTGGACTTATACGGCAGTACCACTGGACTTATACGTCAGTACCACTGGATTTATAAGGCAGTACCACTGGACTTATACGGCAGTACCACTGGACTTATACGGCAGTACCACTGGATTTATACGGCAGTACCACTGGACTTATACGGCAGTACCACTGGACTTATATGGCAGTACCACTGAACTTATACTGCAGTATCACAGCACGTATACGGCAGTATCACTAAACTTATACGGCAGTATCACTGTACTTATATGGCAGTACCAACGGACTTATACTGCTGTATCACTGGACTTATACGGTAGTACCAGTGGACTTATATGGCAGTACCACTGGACTGGACTTACAGTTGTGCTCACAAGTTTACATACCCTAGCAGAATTTGTGGTTTTCTAGCCATTTGTCAGAGAATATGAATGATAACTCACAACCTTTTATTTCACTCAGGGTTAGTGGTTGGGTGAAGCCATTTATTGTCAAACAACTGTGTTTACCCTTTTTAAATCATAATGACAACAGAATGACCCTGATCAAAAGTTTACATACCCCAGTTCTTAATACCATGTATTGCCCCCTTTAACATCAATAACAGCTTGAAGTCTTTTGTGGTAGTTGTGGATGAGGCTCTTTATTTTCTCAGATGGTAAAGCTGCCCATTCTTGGCAAAAAGCCTCCAGTTCCTGTAAATTCTTGGGCTGTCTTGCATGAACTGCACGTTTGAGATCTCCCCAGAGCGGCTCAATGATATTGAGGTCAGGTGACTGAGATGGCCACTCCAGAACCTTCACTTTATTCTGCTGTAGCCGATGACAGGTTGACTTGGCCTTGTGTTATGGATCATTGTCATGTTGAAACGTCCAAGTACGTCCCATGCGCAGCTTCCTGGCTGATGAGTGCAAATTTTCCTCCTGTATTTTCTGATAACATGCTGCATTCATCTTGCCATCAATTTTGACCAAGTCTCCAGTGCCTTTGTAGCTCACACATCCCCAAAACATCAGCGATCCACCTCTGTGTTTCACAGTAGGAATGGTGTACCTTTCATCATAGGCCTTGTTGACTCCTCTCCAAATGTAACATTTATGGTTGTGGCCAAAAAGTTCAATTTTGGTCTCATCACTCCAAATGACTTTGTTCCAGATGTTTTGAGGCTTGTCTCTGTGCTGTTTGGAGTATTTTAAGCGGGATGCTTTGTGGCATCCTTCTGGTGGCTTGACCATGCAGACCATTTTTCTTCAAATGCCTCCTTATTGTGCATCTTGAAACAACCACACCACTTTTTTTCAGAGAGTCCTGTATTTCAGCTGAAGTTATTTGTGCATTTTTCTTTGCATCCCAAACAATTTTCCTGGTAGTTGTGGCTGAAATTTTTGTTGGTCTACCTGACCGTAATTTGGTTTCCACAGAATCCCTCATTTTCCACTTCTTAATTAGAGTTTGAACACTGCTGATTAGCATTCTCAATTGCTTGGATATCTTTTTATATCCCTTTCCTGCTTTATACAGTTCAATTAGCTTCTCCCGCAGATCCTTTGACAATTCTTTTGCTTTCCCCATGACTCAGAATCCAGACACGTCAGTGCAGCACTGGATGAAAGATGCAAGGGTCTTTCAGGAGTCCAGAAACTCACTGACCTTTTATACACACACACTGATTACAAGCAAACAGATCACAGGTGAGGATGGTTACCTTTAGTAGCCATTCAAACCCGTTTGTGTCAACTTGTGCGCATGTTATCAGGCCAAAATCTCCAGGTTGTGTAAACTTTTGATCAGGGTCATTTGGGTAGTTTCTGTTGTCATTATGATTTAAAAAGAGTAAACACAGTTGTTTGACAATAATGGCTTCACCCAACCACTTCATGAGTGAAAGAAAAGTTTGTGAGTTATCATTCATATTCTCTGACAAATGGCCAGAAAATCACAAATTCTGCTAGGGTATGTAAACTTATGAACACAACTGTATATGGCAGTACTACTGGACTTATACGGCAGTATCACTGTACTTATATGGCAGTACCACTGGACTTATACGGCAGTATCACTGGACTTATACAGCAGTATCACTAGACTTATACGGCAGTACCACTGGATTTATATGGAAGTACCACTGGACTTATACGGCAGTACCACTAGACTGGACTTATACGGGAGTACCACTGTACTTATACGGCAGTATCACTGGACTTATATGGCAGTACCACTGGACTTATACGGTAGTATCACTGGACTTATACGGTAGTAACAGTGGACTTATATGGCAGTACCACTGGACTGGACTTATATGGCAGTACCACTGGACTTATGGCAGCACAGGGACACCACCACTGGACTGATGTAAGACAACACAGCACCACTGCACTGGACTGGACTTATAGAGCAGCACTGGACATATAGCAGCAGAGGACACCACCACTGTAACTGGACTGATGCAGCACAAGACACCACCACTGGACTGATGCAGCACAAGACACCACCACTGGACTGATGCAGCACAACACAGCACCACTGCACTGGACTGGACTTATACAGCAGCACTGGACATATGGCAGCAGAGGACACCACCACTGTGGCTGGACTGATGCAGCATAAGACACCACCACTGGACTGATGCAGCACAACACAACACCACTGCACTGGACTGGACTTCTACAGCAGCACTGGACATATGGCAGCAGAGGACACCACCACTGTGACTGGATTGATTCAGCACAGGACACCACCACTGAACTGATGCAGCACAAGACAGCACTGGAATGACACACATAAGACAGAGCAGGTCGCCACACTTCTTTCCTGCATAGACAGACACTGAGGATAGAGACACGTCTTCTCGCTACACTCTGGAGTGAAAATGGCGGTGGCACACGGCTCCTAATATGGAATCCAATACCCACGAGAATCCAACAGCGGGATGATGACGTTTTGCCTCATTCTGGTTTCTGAGTCTGGTGGGAAGTATCGAGCCGGGCTCGGGACGTGAAGTTCGGTAGGGATCGGTTCTCAGAGTACCGAACTCGCTCATCCCTAGTGTAAATCTAGATTTTATGGACGGTTAACAGATAATAAGAGTAAGGTATGAGAAACAAAACTGACCTTTTCCACAAACTGACCTTTTTTTCATCCAGTATTTGCTCCATCGAAACTGGCATACCAGAGGGTTAGAAGCAGAGGACAAATACAAACAACTTGCTGTTTCAAACTCACAATGATCCTGTAATATGACTTCAATAGTATCTACACGTGAAATAACAGGGAAATTCCAATGGTGTACTATCAACAGTTTAGACACAGTAAGTATATGTTCCATTATATATCCGTTATTGGTATACATGATACTGTATATATGGAATGTTGCCAGTACACTTACTGGCAATATTCCATATATATAGATATATCTCATGGGGACCTTACCAAGAGAAATTTGAACACCTAAAACCCTAGTAATAAGTTCAAAAACATTAGACCACATTTTAGAAACAGCCAGACATGCCTAGAATATGTACAATAAAAAGCCAATATGGCCACAAATTTTGGCAACGTTGGTTCGAAAAGAAAGGCCAAATTGTATGCAGCTTCTCAGGGGTCATATACAATCTATGGAGATGCTTATAAAACTGTTCAATATGAGAAATACATTTAAATAAGTGAAAACAAGTCCAGAATACCAAACTCCATTCATCCCCGATAAGAGAACAAGATAGATCAACCTCCCATTTTACTAGTGATGATAACATCGAGGTATTCTGCATTCCCACAAGAAGATTATACTATCAGGATATGCCTCCTTTATAGGGAACTGTAATAGACCTATCTAATAGATATTGGGGAATTGTCGACGATAAACGTTAGCCTGTGGTAAACTGGATAACAAGTGCCTTAATTGGAGATGTTTATAAAAATTTCTACCAGGAATAGAATACTGACCCTGAATCTGGATAAAGGGGATTAACATACCAGTCAGCATCATTTTGTTCAGAAAAATAACCCCTTTTACAATCCAAGAATCAAATTGAACATTTGCAATTAAACGTGCCACTGCCTTGTGTTTTAGTTTAAATAGTGCTTTATGAACCTCTTTTAAACCATTGCATTCCACTCCTCTAGTACTTTAAGGAGCTCACATTAAAGTTTGCCATCTAAAAAGTAGAATGTTTATGCTTAGCTCCAGATCAACCAATCCAGTTTACAATTATCCTTGGCATTGAAGGTTAGTTCTCTTTAGACATGCTGCAGACTGAATCGCAGAACAGCTTTAAAAGAACACCAAAAAGTAAACATAGAGATACAGTATCTACCAACTTAGTCTCTCTAAATACATAGAAAAGGAATGAGAGAGTGTCTGTTTGGATCCAAATCCTTCAATAAATAGTCATCCAAGCGACATGGTCTAGGTAAGGCCCTGTGGGAGCCTACAACCCAATGCAAACAAAGGAGAGCATGATCAGACCATAGCATAGGCAGGATAGAAGCCCTTTTTATCTGTTGTAAAGTGCATTTTTCCCAAAATATCTAGATCAATCCGCAAATGTGAACGGTGAACATAGAAGTAAAATGTGTAGTCCCAAACCATTGGATTTTTTGCCCTCCAAACATCATATAAGTCATAAACTTGACCAAAAGCATAAGAGTGATCCCGAGTAAAATGTGACATTAATCAAATTGTAAGGTGAGGATTTGTCTATTGTAAGATCTTAACCATATTAAAGTCCCCTAAGAGTATCACAGACCCTTTATAACATTTCTGTAGAGTATTACAAAATCTTCTAAAAAACACCACCTACTTGGTATTAGGGACATATATGGTCACTAAAATAACCACTTGGATCTCTAGTCTCCCAACCAAAATCAAGTAATGGCCATCCTAATCTGTGAACTTTGATGTAATATAAAAGAATAAAAAAAATTAGTAGAGGAGGTATTAGTAAAGTGAGTTTCTTGAACAGCAACAATGTAAGCATCTTGTTCAGTGAATTTAAACCCATCATATTTAAAGGAGATTAGTTTAACCATTCTGCAGAGAAAGGATCATAACTAAGAAGAAATAAATTGGCCTGAAGTCTTAGAAATCAACAGCACTTGTGCCTCAAAAAAAGGAGCACTATGGGTAAATGACAAAATAAAATCAAAAAATGGTGAACTGATAAAAGGGAAACCAAAATAGCTCCCATAAGGGGCTAGAAGAGACCACCATCCAAGACAGCACAATAAAATGTTTTGCTAGAGGTGTCTCCCCACCACTCCTATTACAAAAGCAAACGTACTACCACTAGTTAACATAAAATCACCAAAAAACACCAGATATAAATAACAAAGACATTGTAAGCACAAGCAGCATCTTAATCCCATAGACATCCTATTGCAAATATTATTATCATAGAAAAATATAAATAACTTCAAGTTATTAAACAAAAACAGAGCATTTTATAAATGTTGGTTAGAGCTCAATCCAGTCCATTTGAAGTCGGTGGCTCGCAGGTAATTTTGAAGAAATATCCGCTCTGCGCAAAGACACTAGAAGTTTGATGCCTTTATCTGGTGAGGCAACAGCAACCATAGATCCATCACAATTTATCAGCAATTTGGTGGGAAATCACCATCTGTAGGTAATGTCCACCTTCCTGAGGGTGCTTGTGACTGGATAATAGAACCTACACTTAACAGAGTATCTGCTTAAAAGTCTCCAAACACCTGAAGATCTCCTAGGATCGGAGTGGATATCTTAGAAGAATGAGCAGCTCGCAGGATAGTAATGCATCTGCATTAAAGTGTCCCCAGGAGCTCCAGCTGGGGCATTTTTTGATCGGGGAAGACAGTAAATGCAATCAAAGAGGAAGTCAGTGATGGGAGTAGTGGGAAATAGTTTAAAGAAAAGGTTTGTGACAAATTCTTTAAGGTCTGCAAAAGGCACAGGTTCAGAAATGCCTCGTATTTTAATGTTATTGAAATTAAATCTGTCCACTAATTCACCCGCTTTATCCCTTAAGGTTGTAACATCAGCTTGAAGTTGTTCATGGAGAGTAATTAAGTCATTTTGAGACCCAACCACTTCCTCCAGTTTAGTCTGTGTGGTCTCCAAGAGCATCAAGGATTTAATGACAGATCTAGAACGCAGCTTTCAATTCCTTAGTGATGTCCGTCTTAAAGAATGTCTTCAATTGTTACATGTAACAGACCATTAGAGGTGCAAAATCACCCAATAAAACCTTCTGAGAAGAGGCAGACTATGCAGATGGCATAGGTAACATATCAGGGTGAGCAAGAGACTTACCACCCATATCATGCAATGTGGGCCCCTTGGCACATGAAAACTGGTGACGAGTGTTTAAAAAAAAAAGTACAGTAGGCACATGTGCAGGATCTTCATGTAAATAATATAAATCCAGTTAACCTGCATGCAAGACCAAGAGGATATCTCCCCCTGCAATATAAAGTAGCTCCTGCAACCAGAGCTGGAACGATGGCTGCGATGTCCAGGGAGCTCTAAGGCCAGTGTAGCAGGCAGGAGAAAAGGCTATCCACAGGTGAGAGTCCATGCACTAGTAGAAAGGTCCCACTTTTAAATATGGACAAAGTCACAAATGAAGAAGCTTTTAAAGTTATGTTGATGGCTACTAGCAAATGCATATTTTATTACTTAAACAAATTCTTTAAAAGCATTGGCATAAGTATATGCGGTGTATGCCTGGCATAAAACGGGCACATATGCTACTGGGGCAGTAAGTAGCCCATCACTGTTTTTTTTTTTTTGTGGCCACATTTTCCAGCTGTGATTTGGGACGCAATTGTGGAAACAGTAGGTATGCAATGAAAGAAAAATGTCATTTCCTTCTCACTTATAAGTTAAGTGTTCATTTTCACAATGAATGCACTGTCATAAATCCGCATAACTGTACAAAACGCGATAGAGTGCTTACTTATAATACAGATACAAAGTTGTTACAAGTTACAGCTTGAAGTTATAGTTTCAAAAAAGTTTTTGTTTTAAATCCATATTGATGACATTTTATAATATGTCTGTCTAAATGCCTTCAGCAATGACTACTTGAATTTGCCCTTTTAGCAAAGCAGCCTACTCATACCAGTGAACTTTTCAAAACTGGTTGGAGCCGATCTCCCTTTTAAATGAGAAAAAAAACAGATTGTCAGCTAGCGTATGCCCAAGTAAAAGACTATTAACGAGGAAGAGGAAACCTCGTGAAATGTCATTTTACACAGGCTTCAAAACATTCAATGGCAGACAGAAGACAAGTATAGGACTCAACGGGAACAATCAGATACAGCTGGAAGGGGTTATGACTGGAGCAATGAGTAAGCAGTTAGTAATTGTATAGAAGAGACATGTTCGTTTGGATGATCAGGGACTGGAGAAGGTTTAGGTACAGTTCAGGGAATTTTATTAATGGTTAATTCACCAAAGTTATCTGCCTTTATGATTTAAACTGCCATTAGGCTAATTAGTACACTAAGGAGATTTATGTCATAACATGGCATTGGCTGTCCTGAACGATCTTGTGGCTAAGGAACAGAGAAGAGTGCTGGTTGGTTGTCTCCACGTACTTGACAATTTTTTTTAACCTATGTTTCAGTGTAATAAATTAGTAAGTATTTGGTTAATCAATGTTTTGGGTCTAGTTGCTTTCTTCATGTTTTTATTGCTTTAGTATCAGTCCTTTTTTGTTATTTTTTTGCAGCCTACTAGATACAGCTACAGTCTCACTTCTCTCACTTCTTTCTAAGCCAGCAATATACCAGAATTCTATCAGTGAGTTTATCCAGCAACTACCCCAATCTTGCCACTCCCTACACACACACACACACACACACACACACACACACACACACACACACACCTGCAGGAAGTATGGAGACAGAGATGAGAGTGTCTGGCGTGGTGAGAGGGACAGAGGTGAAAGAAATGGGGGAGTGGGACATAAAGAATCAGAAAGGGGGAGGTGAAAGAAATTGGGGAGTGGGACATAAAGAATCAGAAAGTGGGACATAAAGAATCAGAAACTCTGACCCCTCCCCTGAATCAGAAAGGGGGAGGGTCAGAGTTGAGAGAGACACACACCTCACCACCTCCAAACACAACACCCTATGTCCCCACATATCCTTTCCTATACAAAGGGGAGGGGGTACAGAAAGCAGAGAGAGACAGAGAGAAATGAGGACACAGATGAGAATGGGTGTGATAGAGGTTACAGAGAAATTGATGTGCATTTACTGTAGATGAAGGAGACATGGGATGGGCCAAGAAGTAAAGTTATGGTGTTACATTTTTACACTTTTATACTCGTACGGAAATTTACTAAGCTCCATGTTTGCACGAGTTGGCAAACATGGGAGTATTTGGGCATTTTTAAAACTCAGAAATTTAAGAACAAACACGAATATGGACATGGACAGATGATCAAATAGAACATCGGCCAAACTCTTACAGTATGTACTTTCCATAGACAAAACTGAAACACAGGAATTTACCTAGAATTGTTTTTGCAAACACAACTGTGAATTGAGCAAACTCGGATCAAATTGCACTTTTCAAATCAACGTCCCTCTCGGCAGTATGTTTAGAGAAGCCTGGACAGGTCAGTGAGATCCATGCAGTGCTTCACTACTAAAGTGTGTTTACATGGTAAAAAAAAAATATAGAAAAAACCCGTGTGGGGTGCCCCCCTAAGCATTACCAGTGCCGTGCTCTTTAAGATGGTCCCGACGAAAGGGGGAAATGACTGAGGTCCCCTGTATTTAAACAACCATCACCGGGCTCTTGGACCAGTCCTGGTTCCAAAAATATGGTCAAAAAATGATGTAGGGATCATGTTTATATCGGTCCCTGCAACTGTAGCATTACATCCCCCCCAACTAGTCAGCCCTGGCCAGGGATTCCTGAGGGAGTTGAGACCCCCACAATAAAAAGGTCCCACCCCCTCCAGGGCACCCAAGGCCAGGGCTATGCCTGGCACCCCCTGCATAAGGTAGGGAATTAGGGTTTCGTGGCTGCCCCACAACTTCAGGCACATTGTGGGTGACCTATCTAATAGTGTTGGTGTGGGGATTATGATGCTATCTTGATCACCTGTATATCTACAGGAATCCTGGTGACGTAGTAATGATGCACCAGGGATTAGTGCTGGATTTCTCACTAGGCATGTGATTCACGTGCCTAGGGGCGGCATGGCAATCCCCCCCCCCCATTAGAGAAGCTGATGTCCCCGTCATGTTTACCCATTGTGCAGCTGAATCTAGTGTGCCACACTGTGGGCTCCGTTTGCCCATCCGCCCACCCACCTCTCCGGCCGAAGTTGAACTAGGCTACCTCTTCTCTCTCATTGTAAAATGGGCTCTGCCTGCTGTAATGTGTAAAAAGGGGGACTCTGCATGCTGTAATGTGTAAAAAGGGGGACTCTGCCTGCCATAATGTGTAAAAAGGGCGACTCTGCCTACAGTAATGTGTGAAAGGAAGACACTGCCTGCTGTAATGTGTGAAAGGAAAACACTGCCTGCTGTAATGTGTGAAAGGGGGACTCTATCTGCCATAATGTGTGATAGGGGCTTTACCTGGTGCAATATGTATAAGGGGCTCTTCCTGGTGTGTATAAGGGGTACTACTGTGTGGTGTAATGTCACTGACGGACACTACTGTGCGGTGTAATGTGAATTGATACTATTCTGTGGCCACGCCCCTTCCCGTGGTGCTTGGGGGGGGGGGCAGACAATATCAATGTGCCTAGGGGAGGCCTGACCCCTCAATCCGGCTCTGCCAAGGATGTTGCCAAAACTGTACCAGACTGACAGCCACTCATGACTTAAATCTGAGGGGGCAGAGGGTGACTCTGCCCTGCACTGAATTTGGATTGCTGGGTATTGTATCTGCTGAACTTTGAACATAAAGCTTACTTTGGCTTCTGCTGCGTTCAAGCGATCTGGAGTCTTAGAACCCAATAACCTGGCCACTGACATAACCACGTCTGTGGGTGATTGTATGTTTAAGCATGACAGGTGTGAATTATGCTATCTTCAAAAGGATAAATAAATGTACATTCATTTTCAGATTACCAGTCCAATTGTGTTTTTATGCTATTAGGACAATTATTCCGAATATCTTCTTAGAATAAAGAAGGGACAAAAAAAACAACAACAAAAAAACAACAACCTGTTTTATGTAAGATTTGTTTTCTTAGAAGAAACATTGTTAGCAAATTATCTGAAGTGACAATGTTAACATTAACAGTGAAGCGTTAGTGTTACAAAGCTGCACTGGAAGTGTTATTACACAGCAAATCAAGTCTATACTTACAAAAGAACAATTAATTGTTTAAAAACATTTACTACACTACAGCAGTTCCTGTGGCGAACGTATGAACATTCCAAAACACTTGACAGTATTCTAATTTCCTGTTACATTATTTTCCTTAAATTATGCAGTAATCACCTATTTTTCAGAGCTGTAGAAACAGGATCACAAATAGAACATAAAGTTACAGCAATACAACAATGGGGGTAATTCTGAGTTGATCGCAGCAGGAACTTTGTTAGCAGTTGGGCAAAACCATGTGCCCTGCAGGGGAGGCAGATATAACATGTGCAGAGAGAGATAGATTTGGGTGTGGAGAGTTCAATCTGCAATCTAAATTGCAGTGTAAAAATAGAGCAGCCAGTATTTACCCTGCACAGAAACAAAGTAACCCACCCAAATCTAACTCTCTCTGCAAATGTTATATCTGCCCCACCTGCAGTGCACATGGTTTTGCCCAACTGCTAAAAAATTTCCTGCTGCGATCAACTTGGAATTACCCCCAATATACAATAGCAACATAAAATGTAAAGTACAAATGTATTAAGAAGAGCCATATGATACACAGCAAATATACTGGGAATCAACATTTTGACTTACCATAACATTGTGCAAATGCATTTGTTGTGCTGTATTATAAATCACATCAGTGTGTTATTTTGTGTTTCTTATTACAAATCACATGAGCATTTATTTAGTAACATAGTGGAATATACTCAAATATGCTGTAACCCATTGAATCATTGCTGGGATGTTTAACACAGTATATGATTGCACTAATCTTGTTTCAGGCATTAGGCCAAGTTCCTCTCCAGAAGCCTTCACTGAGGAGGGAGGTGGGATGGTCTTGAATTCATCACAAAAGTGTTAGGAATTCCCTGGGCGCTGGTAAAACCGCAAGTCACAGAATCGTAGCAGTGAATGCAGTACAGGGTTTATTGAGGAGGAGGGTGCAGGTAAACTTGATATGCAGACAAACTTAGAAAACACAGGTTACTGGAACCTGCATGAATACCGGAGATGTGAATACATAAGCAATGCAGATATATTTGATGAACTAGTCAAGGCTGATGAACTTGGCAAAACAGATGAACATGAAAACTTGAACAGTAATGACAGAAGCAAACTGCAGAATGATAACCTGATTAATGGCAGAGTTCCTTTAGCTTGGCAGCCACAGAAGCTCACATGAACAGGTGCACTTATTCAAGAATATTGGCAAGGCAAAACATAAAACAGAAGTTCATTGGCTTGGCAGATCCAGAAAACATGAACAGTTAAACTTTTATCAGTGAACTTCAATGACCCAGCTATGAGTGCTGGGATCAAGCAGACTTATAGGCCCTACACATTGGCCGATCTGCCGCCGAGCTGCCCGACGGCGGATACGGCCAACGAGCGACCCGGCGGCGGGGGGGCAGTGACAGGGGGAGTGAAGTTTCTTCACTCCACCCGTCACCCGGCTGCATTGAAGTGCAGGCAAATATGGACGAGATCGTCCATATTGGCCTGCATGTACAGCCGACGGGGGACCAGCGATGAACGAGCGCGGGGCCACGCATCGTTCATCGCTAGAGCCTCCACACTGCACGATATGAACGTTATCTCGTTCATTAATAAACGAGATCGTTCATATCGTGCA
Organism: Pseudophryne corroboree; assembly: GCF_028390025.1. NCBI lineage: Eukaryota > Metazoa > Chordata > Amphibia > Anura > Myobatrachidae > Pseudophryne > Pseudophryne corroboree. The sequence goes on from NC_086447.1 coordinate 137,389,557, forward strand.
GTCATGTCGGCCAGTGTGTAGGGCCCATATGTAGGCAGGAGTAAAGTGTGGTCCATGCTGGTAATTTAATCATTAATTACATGATACCTGGGTCCAGAATAGAGTTCACAGAGCAGCAGAGACCAGTACTAAGCTCACATAACAGGAGCCTCAGTGACCCCTGGTGGCCGAGCAACATATTACTGGAAAACACAGCAAAACAGTGTTCTAACAAAAAGATGGACGTGCACTATACAGGCAACAGAGGGGTACACATGGAGAGAGAAAATAGGGGGGATGGGGGCATATAGAGAATAAGGGTAGATGAGGAGAGAGAAAAAATACGAGGAAGCTGGAGATAGAGAGAGAGATTGGGAAAGAGAGAATTTGAGGAGAAGCAGAGAGAAGGGAATATTGGAAAAGATAGAGAGTAGGGAGAGATGGAGAGAGAGAATACAGAGAGAGAGAGAGAGAGAGGCATCATTCTGATGAAAAATGGGGGATATGGGGTAAGAGAGAGAATAAGGTGGAGAGAGAGGGGTAGGCATGCAGAGAGAGAATGGTGGGGATACAGAGGGAGAGAGATAAAATAAGGGAGGAAAGGAAGAGACAGACAGACAGACAGACAGAGGGGAGGCATGCAGAGAGAGACTGAGAGAAAGACAAAAGGAAGGTAGATTCAGAGAAAAACAATAGAGGGAGATGGAGAGATAATAAGGAGAAGAGAGACAGATTGGAGGCAGCTACTGCAAATAGAGATAAGTGGAATTGGGGCAAGAAAGAGCTATCAAATTTACCCCACTGTATATTGAATTGCGGGCCTTTTTTGCCCGTTTTTAAGGCACTTTCGCCAATGAATTTTCACTTATTTTTTTTAGTGAAAAGGCATTGGTGAAAAATACCTCAAAGTTGGCAAAAATGGGCCGCATTTTCTCCGGCGCAGGTGCCAAAACATGTGGATTCGCCGATCCACATGTTTTTTCGCACCTGCCGAATGTTGGGCCTATGTGAAGAAAGGCCCTGCTATTGCATAGGGTGAATCACCATTCCCCCTAAAAAATAGCAAAACTGCCTTTTTTTTGCCTAGGCAACAAAACGGCACTAATTGAATACCCCCCTAAGGGGTGGGGAGAGAGAAAGAGAGAAACCGAAAACACAGCAATTGGGGACAGAGAGAGAGGGAAATGAGGACAGAGAAAGGGAGACAGAGAGACAGAGAGAGAGAGAGAGAGAGAGAGAGAGAGAATAGAGGGTGGCAGGATAGATGGGGAGAGAGTAAATATGTGGAGTAATTAGCAGTGCAAAAGGCATACAAAATATAAACAAAAAATGAAAAATATGAAATATAAATTCCACATTTCATATTACATACTGTACAAAATTGGAGCACTATAAATAATTTTATAATAAAAATCCACTTCTCATAAAGTTGATCCACATTGTATACAGAAATTTTCAGACAAAATGTGATATCAACTTTTTCATACAATATGCTAACATCAATCCTATATATAATTATGCTATGAACCTATTTTATACAGCAGTTAGATATACTAAAGATAAATACATAAACTGTAGACTCTAATTAGTGCATTCATTTTTTATTAGAGTTGAGCAGGTTCGGATTTACTCGGTTCTTAAACGCCAGAATTAACGCAAGTTCTGAATTTCTGGATTTTTCTTATTGGCTAAACAAAACACATGACATCCAAACCAAAGATCCGGGTAAATCCAAACCTGCTCATCTCTAATTTTTATATTATCAAGTTTTATTGTTACAAATTGTATAGCTCAAATTTTAAATCAATTAAAAAAATTATTTCTTCCAAAATTGTGATATACATACAATATACCCAGGTCTTTAACTAGACAGTCTGTGTTTGCAAAAGCAAATTCAATTCACTTCACTTCAATTCAATTCACTGGTCAACATGATTTTTTTTTCACAAGAAAACTGAATAGTGTCTCTAGTGCAGTTTTCAATTCTGAATTCAAATATGTGATTAGAATTTTTCCATCAGGCATAGTATGTTTGTAACAGTTACCTTTCTTTTTTAGATTTTAGTGTTCTCTATGGCCTGTCATACACACTTAGACAGGCAGGGGCATATAAACAATATGTCACCCTGTAGTCCCTCTTCACTCTCCCCTTTCACCTTTATGTGGAGCCTCCAGCAGCTACCTCCTCCATTCTGCTTGACCTGCTGGTGTAGCCCCGACCTCCTGCTCGGGTCAGAGGAGCATGTGTGTTGGGCTCCTCCAATCAGGGATCAGCTCATTGTCCTGTGACCCCTGGGTGTATCTCACCATAGAGGAGCCTGTTAGCACAAGTATTTGTTGTATTAGTTGTTAGAATATTTTCCGTAATGCCAAGTAAGTGTTTCAATCATCCAGACAATTTTTGTTATGTGTGTGGTGAAGTAACCTGAAAATCTCATGCCACTTGTAAAAAAGTGTTATGAACTTTACTTTGGGTGTGAAGTTGGTGATCTGGCTAATAACTGGGTCCTGTATATATGCTGTGTATCATGTGTTAGCACTGGCGTATCTATAATGGGTGCAGTGTGTGCGGTGCACACGGGCCCCTGGGTCCAGAGGGGGCCCACACTGCACACACTGCTCCCATTTCTTCTAAATACTTACCTCTCTGGTGTCCGGGTGTGGGTCCCCTCCTCTCTCTCGAGTCCCGTAGCCACCACACCATTTTTTCGGAGACTTTCGCATGCGCTGTAGACTCTGGCACTGTGCCAGAGTTTCTAGCGCTCAGATAGACCGCTAACAGCGCTGCTGCCAGCTACAGGACGGTAGAGGAGAGGCCCCACACCCGGAGACTGCACACGGGTCCCCTCCTCTCTAGATACGCCCCTGTGGGTTAGGCTTCTCACTGTTTGGAGAAATGGTTAACATCATGGGCCGGATGTAATTCCGCGTGAGTTTGGTGGCTGTGTGGGATGCCACCTGAACCTGGACTTTTTTTTAAAGGAGCAATAACTTACAAGGCAAAACCATGCCTTGTAAGTGATTGCCTCTTTAAAAATATCAGAGTTTGGCCAGCATCTTGCACGGCTGCTGAAGTCGGGTTACATTACATCCAGCCCCATATGCCATTTGCAATTCCTATGATTTGAAAGGAACCAAAGGACCATTTAACTGATTGCTATTTCTGCTTAATGCTGCTTCTTGCTGCATCGGCACTGTAATCGCCAGTCACGTAACTACCTCCCTTCTAAACAATCAATCGCCAGTCACGTAACTACCTCCCTTCTAAACAATCGAAACGTTTAAGTTCCGGGCTTAAAAGATGGAATCTACTCCTCAAAGTTGTAAGATTATGCAGTTATTGTACCTGCCATAGTGATTTCAAAGACTACTTCTCTGAAGAAAGAGGTGTAGTTTTTTGTAAGAATGTTTGTTCTGTTATGGGGGCTGTTGGAACTCAACACCGGACAGATGAATGGCGATTGTTCATAGACTTGTCAAAAGTTAGTTTGAAGGCTGTGCTTCTACATAACGGCAATAAATTCCCATCAATACCGGTCGCGCATGCTGCTGATATGAAAGAGACGTATGAAAATATGAATTTGCTGTTAGAAAGAATCCAGTATGAAAAATATAACTGGAATATCTGTGGTGATTTGAAGGTCAGTGCTTTATTGTTGGGTTTGCACGATGGGTACACTGCTGTGGCCTAAATGTGAATATCTTATTCCTGGGCAGAAAAATGTGTTAAAAACCCCTTTAGTGGATCCTGAAAAAGTGTATTTATCGCCACTGTATATAAAACTAGGACTGATGAAACAATTTGTGAAAGCAATTGATAAAAACCTCTGTATTTATGCATTTGAAATATTACATTTCTAAGAGCACTCATCGTGGCTACATGTGCGGCAAACAGGCACTCTTTGAGCGGCTAGGCACGCCAGTGCCTACCTGCGCCGAGCTGCGTATTTAGCAACTCCGATTCATGCGAATGAGGCACGAGTGCATCTAAGACGTGCACGTAGTCACACCCAACAAGGCGCCATCTCGCTGAGACAGGCCCACCATCAGGATGGGTGCTGCGGGCACAATAGTCCAGAGCCCAGCCTCTCTACAGAGAGGAGAGGGCCCGGGCCGCTCATGCCACCGTCCGCGGTTCATCTGCTGCTCTGCTCCGCCCAAGATTTGACTGTCACAGGAGGGGGAGAGGACGCTGGAAGCATTAATTGTAAGCGTCCCTCCCAAAATGGCCACCGCCTCATAGGAGACAGTTATTGAAGATACTAGAGGAGGCTCCTCTAGTATCTTTAATAACTGTCTCCTTTGAGGCAGTGGTCATTTTGGGAGGGCCGTTTTCAATTGAAGCTTGCAGCGTCCTCTCCCCCCTCCTGTGACAATGTCAGAACTCGGGCATGCAAAAGGGGCGGAGCGACTGGAAAGGAGGGGGTGGGGCTATACGGGACCAGGCTGGCTGCTACTACAAGGAGAGTAAGAGAAAGTGTGTGTATGTATGTATGTATGTATGTATGTATGTGTGTGTGTATGTATGTATGTATGGGTATGTGCGTTAATATGGGGCATTAATATCGTGCAAGGGGCATTACTATAGTATTGCTCCATATGTGCACAGGATTTATTTATTTTTTAAATATATATTTATTTTTTTACTTTATATATATATATATATATATATATATATATATAGTAATCCTCACCAAGAGGCTCCGGCTGGGGCTATGGTTAGGAAGAACCAGCACTCCTGCTATGGAGTGCTGGTTCTTCCTAACCATAGCCCCAGCCGGAGCCTCTTGGTGAGGATTACTATATATTCTATTGTGCCAACCGAGCACCCATGGATTGAACAGAGTATACCTGGTGTTTGTGCAGTCTATTTACAAATATATATATATATATATATATATATATATATATATATATTTTTTTTTTAAGCTGGTGGTAGGGGGGGAAGGCTGCCTATTTTGTCAGTCCCAGGCCCCACAATTTCTGATGGCAGCCCTGCGCTGAGATGTAGACAAGATGAGCGTGGTCAATCTACGGGATTCAACATGTTTTTAAAACTTCATCTCTTGGACACCCACCTAGGCTGTTAGTGATAAGCATGGCCAGCAGATTTCTATTATGAAAAAGCGGTACAGTACCAAGGCAAATGGAGTTTCAGTATGCTGGCTGACTATTGCTGGAACATGAAGACATCCCAAGGCAAAATATGCCAAAAATCATCATCTACAACTTTTTAAGTCAACCAGAATAAGCTTTATATTTAAGTAGTAATTTAATAAAATTTTAAATGTATGTCACAAAAAAACACTGCACAATGGAAAACATATGAATGCATATTCGAATTCAGTACGAAAAAAACATTTAGATTCTGTTTATTTAAAATTAAAAAAAAATTTCGTAGACCACAGCAAGTGGTCCTGCCTACACACTCAGTATCAATACAAGAACCAATCTATGTGGTGGGGCATCTACAGCATCTTGGCACACCAGGAGCCAACACATGTTTGAGACTTGTATTCTTTATAAAGATTAATGAAGCTTTATCTTCTAGACCAGTGTTTCTCAACTCCAGTCCTCATGTATCCCCAACGGGTCATGTTTGTGAAATTCTTTAATTGTCCATAGTTGAGTTAAACTATTCTGCTTTGTCAGTAATTATCCCACCTTCTTCCACAGACAGAAATACTCAAAACATGACCTACAGTATTAGGAGTACTTGAGTGTTGTAGATCAGAACCACTGTTCTAGAGGGACGCAGTTAATTTACTGAACAACGGGATACCGGCAGCTAAAATACCGATGACGGAATCACGACAGCAGGGGAAATTCCGGCGATCGGAATCCCGACTGAAGCCCTGTATTCCCACTCGGGTGGTGGTCCACACCACCACCCACTAAGGAATAGAATAGTATGGCGAGCTAAGCTCACCACTGGGCCTGAAGCTTGGCGAGCGCAGCGAGGCTGTGAGGGGACTAGCAGCCTCGCTGTTGGAATTCTGGCTGTCGAGATTTCGGCATCTTTCTCCTGAACGCTGGGATAACAGCTGTTGGGATCTCATACCAGACCCATTCTAGATATCCTGTCACTAACAGATTTTATTTGAGAATCTGGACATTTTTATTGCCAATTTTCTCAAGGGACTTGTTATTGACAAAAGTAGATATTAATGGTACACATTTATTATTATTATTATTATTACCAGTTACTTATATAGCGCACACATATTCCGCAGCGCTTTAGAGAATATTTGCGCATTTACATTAGTCCCTGCCCCAGTGGAGCTTACAATCTATATTCCCTACCACATGTACATGCACACACATTCACACTAGGGTTAATTTTGTTGGAAGCCAATTAACCTACCATTATATTTTTGGAGTGTGGGAGAATATACAAACTTCGGACAGTTAGGGACATGGTGGGAATCGAACCCATGACCTTAGTGCTGTGAGGCAGTAATGCTAACCATTACACCATTAGATTTATTCTTATTTCTGACATCTATCTTGGGAGATACAGTATAAGATCATCTTATTTCAACAACTAAACTTGGGAGACAGCGGGGGAGATTAATCAAATCTTGGAGAGATGTAAAGTGGACAGAGAAAGTACCAACCATTCAGCTTCTAACTATCATTTTAAAGGCTGACTTTGAAAATGACAATTAGGAGCTGATTGGTTGGTACTTTCTCCAAACTTTGATAAATCTTCCCCACTATCTGTTAGGAGGGGAACTCAATATCGTCTTTGTTTAAAACTGTTAATCATAATTTGTCCACTTCCATGGCTTAATTTCATCAAAATCGACTAATTTGATTCTTGGGGATATTACTGACCCAGGGGCAGCAGTGGTTGTTCTGGAAGTGAAGGTAATTACTGTATGTGAGTCGACAGGTTTCACATAATTAGAAGAGACAATTCTGCAGCCACAAATGTAGAGAGTTATATTCAGGAAATAAACTGTGACAAAATCAAAGTGTGTGTGTGTGTGTGTGTGAAGATCAAATTATAAGAATTCATGTTTCAAAAGTGTCATTTCAAGACCCAACTTACCAATGCCTTTCCTCCTTAATTTTTTGTCTTTATCCTAAAATAACCAATGTAGCCTGATTTATGTCGTAAATAATACGTGAGAACGAGGGAACAGCGGTACTGTCAGTACTAGTTGTCAGTTCTGCAGGTTACAGTAGATATTTTTGTGTGTATGTGTAATTTCGTTAGTGTTTGTAATTGCAAGTGCATTTTTTTTGCAAGAGTGCAAACTGAAAATAACAATTTCAAATAACCAACCAAACAATGTATGTCCGAGATAAGCTCAAATCCTCCAAATCAGATGCAGGAAACACTTCTCTTCCAACAGTCAGACAGGATGTCATATGGATCCCAGCGGTTAAAATCTCGATGGATCCTAGTGGTAAGTATTGGGGTTAAGGTTATCCACTATAGGGAGGGTTAGGGTTAGGCTGTAGGAGGGGCAGCTAGGGTTAGGATGGGGGAGGGGGGTTAGGGTCAAAATACTCTCTTTGATACATCGGCATTCTGCCAGTCAAAATTTCAGCTAATGGGATAACAACCATACCCGTCAGGCACATTTACTCTTAAACTATGTGCATTTACGCAATTGTTGTCCACATCACAAAATATTTTCACTGTACTGCTCCATATTTTTAAATGATCCTAACTGCCATTTATTGACTTAATACATTGTAAATTAAATATTTGCTAAAGCAAGCTAGATATTATTAATAAGTAAAATCATAATTTTGTATTTCAATGAACATGTGCTGCAATTTTTTTTTTTTTTTTTTTTTGGGGGGGGGGGGAGATATACGTTTACAATGGTTTGCAACATTAGTTCTGTGTGGGATGGTTCTCACTGGATGTCTACAAGGCATTAAAATATAAAAAATTGCTTGAATATATTTGAGAGTCCTTGTTTTTTTTTATTACATATGGATTGTTTTAGAATAAAGAACAGATTGACTGGTAACTGAGCAGCTTAAGATAAAATGAGCCTGTGTTCGCCAGATGTGAACAATGAACTTTAGTTACATCCCTTGTTTCAAGTTTCAACTCCTGTCAATTACAGTATAGATTGCACTGCATCCTCAGCTTCACTTTAATGTCCTGCAAGAAAACATTAAAGAGCGTAAGAAGTCAGAGTTAAGAGAACTGCAATACTGGATGATAAAAGCCGCCTTATCTGTTACCTTTTTCACGCTTGCCTTGAAGCATGTCTTATTCCATCTCACCGAGACATATATATGAAACTTTTTTACTCAACTGTTATAATAAAAGAGTATAATTTACTGTTGATGGGGAACATTTGTTATTGTTATATAAACCTTCACATTTCTAACTTATACCTGAATATATTAACAATATAACATTGGCAACGGAATAAAATAGAGAACACAGAAGATCATGAAATTGTTTGGTCTGATTCCTATATGATTCCTTTATGGATGACTATGGAAAACTGGTAGTCACGATTTACTCCAGAAAAGTACTTTTCGGCAGAGCGTGGCCTCCCACATTATCCAGCTCCCCATTGAACACTATAGTAGCGGGAGAGTGCATACACAGGCTCCGCTCTCCCGCTGCTGGAAACCAGTTAAAAATCTATGGGTAGCAGGAGCCTGCTACCTCCACTAAAGACCTTCCACCGGCTCCCCCCATTCAGTTAAGGGTAGCGGAAGCATCGCTCACTGCTACCTCCGCCCAGGGCAGTCGAGAGCCTGGCTGGGCCCAGGCACTTTACAGGGGGCGTGGCCTATTCACACGAGGTGTGGCCATACATCCTTAGAAAAAATACAGATTTTTTTTTATTTTAACTGCCACTATGGCCACATACTAGCCCAGCACACAGCAGCGTGTGCTGGGCTCAGGAGAAAAGCTGCAGCTGCTGCTGCAAGTTAAGGGGGAGGAAGCCCGGGGCCCCCACTGGGCCCTCACTGGGCCCCTCTATTAGACCTGGGCCTGGGTAATTTGTACCCTCCCCCCCTCTCGGCCCCACTGCCTCTGCCCCTCCCCTCAGAAAAACTGCTTGGTCACGCACGATCCAGCTTCAATACTCTGTACCATGACTTTCAGCCTACGACGTGAATGCATTGCAGTCAAAGATGTAAAACAGGCTTGGCCAACCTGTGGCTCTCCAGCTGTAGTAAAACTACAAGCCCCATCATGCTTTGCTATTAGGGAATGCTAAAATGGTGGCAGGGCATGCTGGGATGTGTAATTTCAGAACATTTGGAGAGCCACCGGTTGGCCAGGCCTAATGTAAAAGAACACATCTGTAACACACATCTGCAGTTTCTTACTCATCACATCCCACCTCAAGAAAATCACCCAATAACAACAGCACCACAATCAGGAATGCATAACAGTATAGAAGGAAACGAGGCACACAACGATGCAAAGACCAAATACAGAAAGGAAAAAACAACTTTAGAGTAGAAAAGGTAAAGGCGTCCAAAAAGTACAATAGTATAGATAAAAATAAAAAGGTAATCTAAATAATTCAGTAAACTCAAGTGCTGATACGAAAAACAGAAAAATAAGGCATAAGAGTAATATTACATATAAGGAGAAGAGAAAGGAGCAGAAAAAGAGGTGGGAGCGCTGAAGAGTAAGAGGAGGAAAAGGAGGAATTAATAAATGGAAAATACCTGCAGCACCCGGGACAACATCTAGTTATGTTTATAAAGTGCAAATAATAGACTGATGTGCAAAGTGACTAGCGTTCTGCATAAACAGCTTCAGTATATTTTTTATGCTGGAAAATCGAAGTAAATAAGTTCCCAAACTTTTTTGAATCACGGTGCCCTAGATTATCAGAATTGTTTTCACAGCACCCCTAGACCAAAAGTTTCTTATTGAGAAATTTAGAAATAAATATTAAATTAAATTAAGTAAATTGTGTTTATATTAATCCTTAGGATCTGTTATAAGGTGAGAGACAAGATTTGCTTTTGTTTGTCCACATATTTATGACTGGCAGCCACCAGCATTGGTTTTGCCTGTTACATTGACCATAAATAATATAAATTGGTCCTAGACCACCAATCCAAGGCACCCCTGCAAGCAGGGCCGGACTGCCCATCTGGCACTTCTGGTAAATGCCAAAAGGGACGATGGGCTGGTCCTGTCAGCCTTCGGCTCTTTGGTCTTGCCGCTCAACCTGCACCCCCGCCAGTCTCCATGGAAATGGAGGTGTGCTGCGAGTCCACCCCCCCCGACTCACGGCACGCCCCCGTGGGTAGTGTCCGCATGCCCCCTTTCACGTTGCGCGTGCCCCTGTCATGCACTGAAGGCATATGCCAGGGCCGATTTTTGGCCACAGTCCGTCCCTGCCTGCAAGTGACCCCAAGAACCTCAGGTGTATTACAGAAAACTCTCAGAGACAAACTGTTGGTGTACTTTATAATTAAGCATACACGTACACACACATACACACACACACACACACACACACACACACACACACACATACATACAAACATGCACACATGGATTTTAGCATGAACAGTATTCACAGTTTTCCAATCTCCAAGTCGCACATGCACTGGTGTCCCCTAATTATTACAAGTTTTCTGGAAAGTGCATTGCAATGAGAGCCATCCACACCAGCAGGTAATTAACACATATTGATGCAGCTTGACACAGAGGTTCCAGGCTGGAGTTGAACTGAACACGTTGAGCTCTGCGATTGTACAATACTTCAATTAAAAGTCCTTTTAATAAAGTTGCTTTTGCATTACATTATTAATTATATTAAGTGTCGGTAAATGTGGAACATTAACTGTCATGTTTGTGTCTAACACTTCTACACATTTTATAAACTTGGCAACCTATCGTTAACTTTACAATCTAGCATTGTTCTCTAAAGTTATTTTCCTATTATGCAATGCAATATATTTTTGAAATAGTAATTAATTGGAAACTTAACTGAAAATTATGTTTTTTTTTCTGCTATGTGTTTAATTTAATAATGACAGCTGTTTATTATTTTGCATCCTCGAGGGCCATCACAGATGGTTACATAATTGTTCTCCATATAGTAGCTATATACAGTATTTTGTAACAACTGTTTAATATGTAATACTTATGCTTGTGCTTCATTTCATTGCAAGTTAATATATTTCTTTGACAGACGTATAAAAACAAAACAAAAAAAGAAGTGATGGAAAGAAGATGGAAACACTTATCAGAAGTAATCAGGAACTATAGATACACTGATATTTACTATCACCACAACTTATTTTACCAGGTACATAGTGCATTCATAAGGTCACGTCCACATCTAGACTTTAGGCTCTCCACTGGGGAATCAATCGGCACAATCTGGACTGTGACTGGGAATGCTCATAATTGGAAAAGAGTGAAAACACCACTTCAATACCCGTGAAAGTACCCACTTCACTATGGGGAGAGATATCACATTAGACTGAGAAGTTGTGGATAACAGCCAATTAAATTCTAGCTATCATTTTATAGTATGTACGTCTTCACTTTTCCTCTTTAGAAGGTTTGAAAAATGACAAGATATTTTACAAAGGGAAAAATGTTAAGTGTCCTTCCGCTAAACAGGTAATACCCAGAGAGAGCGAGAGAGAGAGAGAGAGAGAGAGAGAGAGAGAGGGAGAGAGCATCATACTAGGTTCTTTTCCATCTGAGATCACAAATGAAAGAGGTACAATATATATGACCAGTCTGAGTATTACACATGCACCCAGAGTCAATAGATTTTATTATTATTATTTTTTATTATTGCTGACTGTCTTAAACCTCACTGATGTTGGAAGAATGGTGTAAGGAGGTTTCATATAGCTGTTGCCCACAGTGCAGACAGTCAACTCAAACATTCCGAGTACCATCACTACAATAGTTCTGAAGTACAATGGGGTTATTCTTATGTATTAATTGGTACCCACAGCTCTTATGGCCCTCATACATCTGCAGATGGGATTCCCAGTAGTGGATCTTGCCACGGGCAAGAAGGACTTTTGCACGGTGCGCCTTTGCCCCGAGGGCGCTGCTGCCATCCCCAGGGCTCCGTGGCAAGATCCACTGCTGGTGCTGGTTCTGTGTGGTGCGCGATGATGTCATCGCACACCGCATGGCATTGTGGGAGCGTCCATAGACGCTAGAGGTCATAATTGACCTCTAGTGTCTATGAGGTGCTATGGGAGAGACGTCATGACGTCTCTCACATAGATCAGAGGAGTGGGGCCAGTGTCCGGAGATGGAGGGCAGCAGTGGTCGGGAAGAAGGAGTGGGGATGGTGAGTATTTATTAATTGATTTATTTTTGTAAGCGGCACAGCTACAGGGGGCACAGTACTGGGAGCACAGCTACAGGGGGCACAGCTACTGAGGGCACAGCTACAGGGGGAATAAGTGACCACGCCCCTTCCCCATGAAGCCATTACCCTATTTTTGCCGTGTGCCTAAGGCGCGCACTAACCCTGTTTTACCTGTCGGGGGTGGGGCTCCGGATGCTAAAGGAAACTTTCGCCCTGGGCGCCACAAGGTCTAGAACCGGCCCTGGGGATTCCCTAGGGGTGACTTACCACCACAGTATTTTTTCCAGATTGTATGTTATATGTGTACCAAGTTTGGTGTAAATTGCTCCAAGCATTCCAGTGTTATGCTGGAACACACATACTGTACACACACGTACAGTATACACAAACACGTACATTTTTTAATATATAGATTGTATGTTGCACTCGCACTAGGGTGTTATTTACTATGCAATACATTCCACCAATTATTGTACGCATAGCAGCATTTATTAATTGAGATTGATACATATGGGGATTACGGCAACCCCCCAAAACCACCATTTTCGGAGGTTCGACCACATTTTACTCTTAGTACATTCCGACCCAATGATTTTGCATATCTCATTTAGATGATGTTATCCACTTTAGGATTTCAAAGGGTACCGGTTGTGTGACCCATACTGTATAAAGGTACTTTCCAGGGAATCAGTTATACACTTGATTTAGATACCACTAAATACAATAAGTCATTGCACTGGGAAACCAAGAAGAACATTGAGAATATCTGCATTACATTTATTTGTCTATGCTCTTTTAAGGTTTGCATTATTTTATTGTTTATGTAGCTAAATTGCCTAAAGGACTGATCATAGGGCATACTGTGTTTTGTTTGTACATGTACATTACTCGAAACACATCTTATTGAATATAACTGCAAGAAGCACACCCCAGTGTGCATGCAAAAATCAAAGACATTTCATGTCAAGAGGTCCTTTGGCCAGGAGATACAGCAAGACCACCTTCATAAATGCACAGTCTGCAACACTTGAAATAGAAATCTCATCCTGCAACATGAAATACAGTATCATCCTTGTATTTGGCAGAGCCAGAAGCATTACTACAGACAATTTGCATCCGTGCTGTAGTCCCCCGATCTAACTAGCTTCTACCATGTGGAGCACAGGTCAGATCCTTCACTACCATCATCAACATGCTAACACATGCCCCTAGCCAGTAACTATGCAATAATAAATAGAGGAGCCACTAAATTTAACAGGTGCATACTGTAAAGTAAGAAAATAATAAACAGCCTTTGCGCTGTGGGACCATATTTTTAATATTGATACATGACTCTTTGAGTTGGAACCACACCTGTCTTAATTTACTACTGCTGCCCTATGATGAGAGTAGAGTAAACTTAGAATAAAGGTAATGCACCTGATTATTACAATCCATACTGGAAACTACAATACCAAAGCAAATTCTATGCCCTTCATTGGTACACACCTGCCAAAGAGAAAAATCTATAAAAAAATAAAAAAAAAATCCCCAAAGAAGTCTGTTCAAGTCTCCATACATTTTTACAGAAGGGATTATAAACAGGGAATCAATCTTTGTCCTTTGGAATGTGGCAAAAAAAATAAAAAAATGTTTTGTTAAAAAGATAATCCCACTAACACAGACTTCAAAGACTTGCAAATCTATATTTTTTTTAGTTTAGATAAAAGTACAATTGAATAATATAAATAACCATCAATTAAAAACTGTGTAACAAAGGATTGCTAAATTATTTTTTTGGATTTGCTAAGTGGTAATACTGCATATTGGTGGAATATGTACAACACAATGCATGTTACCATAATGAACTATACTAAAAACTGTTGGGGAAATAGTGCAGGGCTTGCACTGTTATCTTCTCCCAACAAGTTCAGTGTTGCAAGTTTGAGTTTGGCAATATACTGTATGTTGAAGTAGAGAGCTAGACCTATATATTCCACTGACATTAAGGAGAAGGCACCAATGAAGTTTGCTCAGCCCATTAAATCCTCTTAGGTCTCATACAGAATAAAATAGGATCTAAGAACCTATCTCCACTTTTGCTGTTAATTTGAACACCTCAGATGTGAGTGGTGCTAACGTCCAGGGCATCTGGGACTGGGGGCCGCACCATTGCAACCCCATGGCACCTGATTTGGTTTGCTGAGTGTCTGGAATGGTGCCCTGCAGCCAGTAAAGCTGATGCAGAGTCACCTAGAGCATGCAAAGGATGCTATGGATGGTGCCGACCGGCGGGCTAGTCAGTGATTTCGAGATGCCAGCGCTAGTATTGTGACCAGCGGTCTCCTGACCACTGGTCACTTAATCGCATCCCCTACTGACATGTAACCTGCAGCCTATAAAGCAGCCTGGAGCATCCTGAGGATACCAGGCAGTACTCTTTTTCCTGGTGCTGGTGGCGTGTTCCGACACTCCCAACTCCATGTCTTCTGATGTGGTGTTTCTGTGAGTAGAACAAAAAGTATTTAGTATTTATCATTATTATAGAAAAGCTAGATGTACTGTATCTTGCAAAATTAAAGAATATTGGATTAGTTTGTATTTTAGGGGGACATTTACTAAGCAGTGATAAGACCGGAGAAGTGAGCCAGTGGAGAAGTGCCCATGGTAACCAATCAGCACTGAAGTAACATCTATAATTTGCATACTATAAAATTATACAAACCTGCTGATTGATTGATGGGGCAACTTCACTGGCTCACTTTTCTGCTCTTATCACTGCTCAGTAAATGTCCCCCTTAATTTATAAAAAAAAATGTAAACTCACAACCCAACATTAAGGGTCTTGTATCTACACTATACTGTCATCTATGCTTTAGACCATAGGTTCTCAAACCTGGTCCTCAGGACCCCACACAGTGCATGTTTTGCAGGTCCCCTCACAGAATCGCAAGTGAAATAATTAGCTCCACCTGTGGACCTTTTAAAATGTGTCAGCGAGTAATTAATACACTCGTGCACCTGCTGGGTTACCTGCAAAACATGCACTGTGTGGGGTCCTGAGGACCGAGTTTGAGAACCTGTGCTTTAGACAATACTGAAATGCAGTTAACATCTAATGCACTCAACTCTCAGATAATAAGGCTGATACAGTATATACAGGACGTCACAGGTTTCAGATCCGCCGTCTTGGGACCTGTGGGACCAGCTGAAGCAGGAGTGTGGGTTAAACTAGGTGACTTGATGAGTGGTTTGTTCATGGACCAGATATTTACTATAGCTGACAAGCGCAGACATCTGTGGCAATCCCAGCAACACAGAGTGGCACTCTGGACTGGAATCTGCACAACGATACATAACTGGAATCCCAGCCTATAGAGCCTGGAACTGGTCATACAGAACTCAACCCCAGCCCCTGACACAGGAGCTTAAGGCTGGGACCCACAACTGGCAACTCAGACAAACACAACTGCAGAAACACAGAGGTGCATAGTACCGAAACTGAATCCTAGAACCCGTGTCAGGAAAAAAAGGAATCAGGGTAAACAACCACAAGGGCTGAATCATCCCAGAACCCACACTCTGATACACAGACCTGGAAAAGGACACTGGTGTGGCTAAAACCCTGATTTTTGACAAAGGACCAATGGACTGGTTAATAAATTAAAGTAAATTCCCATACTATCCAGGGCACCTGCGACAAGGCAATATAAGTGCTATATATGGAGAAAAAAAAATGATATTAAGATAGGTTCAAATGGGCAAAGATATTTGTTGTGCTTTTTTAATCACATGAAGTTTGGTCAGTGTGGAGATCTACAGTAAGTAATGAGCTGAGATCATGTATCCAAAATATGCAGAGTCAATTTGAAGGGTCTTTTTAATTGTGTGCCTTCCTGATTCTGTTCATTAGATAAACTCTGCAGTAAAGCGTAGATATAACACTTTCTTTTGATTTAACTTTCTCCTATATCTCCATAATTACTTTACGTGATCTGTCACCTCAGCATCATCTGACAATGTCAATGGCTTTCAAGTCTATTCATACTGGAGAATTGCAAGACTGAGGCTCTAGACCATTGATGTGGCAGCTCACTGTGTGCAGTGGCAATTAGGAGGAGAAAAAAGTGAAAATGGAATCTATTTTAAGCCATAAGTACCCTCTAATAGTGCATATATAACATATGGCAGCTGACAGGTACAGGGATTAATTCCATTTATAAAAACACTCTTTGGATTTAGTTCACTACATAGAGACCACAGGGGTGCAAATCCTTTCAGAGTTATTGTTATGGAGAGGATCACAGCTTTTTGGTATAGCTGATTTGCCCACACTGAACAATTTACCAATGCAGACTTCAGGTTGTTAAATATTTTACTGTCTCCTTTCCTGCAGAATATATAATGATCCGTCCGAAAAGGATACAAGGTTACCGTATTAAGGGCCTAATTCAGATCTGATCGAAGCAGCAAATTTGTTAGCTAATGGGCAAAACAATGGGGGTAATTCCAAGTTGATCGCAGCAGGAATTTTGTTAGCAGTTGGGCAAAACCATGTGAACTGCAGGGGAGGCAGATATAACATGTGCAGAGAGAGTTAGATTTGGGTGGGTTATTTTGTTTCTGTGCAGGGTAAATACTGGCTGCTTTATTTTTACACTGCAAATTAGATTGCAGATTGAACACACCACACCCAAATCTCTCTGCACATGTTAAATCTGCCTCCCCTGCAGTGCACATGGGGGGGTCATTCCGAGTTGTTCGCTCGCAAGCTGCTTTTAGCAGCTTTGCACACGCTAAGCCGCCGCCTACTGGGAGTGAATCTTAGCTTATCAAAATTGCGAACGAAAGATTAGCAGAATTGCGAATAGACACTTCTTAGCAGTTTCTGAGTAGCTCCAGACTTACTCGGCATCTGCGATCAGTTCAGTCAGTTTCGTTCCAGGTTTGACGTCACAAACACACCCAGCGTTCGCCCAGACACTCCTCCGTTTCTCCAGCCACTCCCGCGTTTTTCCCAGAAACGGTAGCGTTTTTTCGCACACACCCATAAAACGGACAGTTTCCGCCCAGAAACACCCACTTCCTGTCAATCACATTACGATCACCAGAACGAAGAAAAAACCTCGTAATGCCGTGAGTAAAATACCTAACTGCATAGCAAATTTACTTTGCGCAGTCGCACTGCGGACATTGCGCATGCGCATTAGCGACTAATCGCTCCGTTGCGAGAAAAAAATAACGAGCGAACAACTCGGAATGACCCCCATGGTTTTGCCCAACTGCTAACAAAATTCCTGCTGCGATCAACTTGGAATTACCCCCAATGTGCACTGCAGGGGGAGCAGATATAATATGTGCAGAGAGAGCTAGATTTGGGTGGGGTGTGTTCAAACTGAAATCTAAATTGCAGTGTAAAAATAAAGAAGTCAGTATTTACTCTGCACAGAAACAAAATAACCCACCCAAATCTAACTCTCTCTGCAAATGTTATATCTGCCCCCCTCTGCAGTGCACATAGGTGGTCATTCCGAGTTGTTCGCTAGCTGCATTCATTTGCTGTGCAGCGATGAGGCAAAAAAGGCACTTCTGCGCATGCGTGACGTATTAATACAACGACTGATGTAGTTTCACACAAGGTCTAGCGATGCTTTTCAGTTGCACTGGATGCCGCAGAGTGATTGACAGGAAGAGGGCGTTTCTGGGTGTCAACTGACCATTTTCAGGGAGTGTTCGAAAAAACACAGGCGTGCCAGGAAAAATGCAGGCGTGGCTGGGCGAACGCAGGGCGTGTTTGTGATGTCAAAACAGGAACTGAACAGTCTGAAGTGATCGCAAGCGCTAAGTAGGTATTGAGCTACTCTAAAACTGCACCAAAAAACTTTGTAGCTGCTCTGCAATCCTTTCGTTCGCACTTCTGCTAAGCTAAAATACACTCCCAGTGAGAGGCGGCATAGCGTTTGCATGGCTGCTAAAAACTGCTAGCGAGCGAACGACTCGGAATGACCACCATGGTTTTGCCCATTAGCTAACAAATTTGCTGCTGCAATCAGATCTGAATTAGGCCCTAAGATATTGCTCCCATGTAGCTGCTTATTTGTATCCGCAAGCCTCTCCTATTGCTGTACTAAGAATTAAACACTAAACACTCTATGGAGCTCATTCTAGATATTATTTATGGTTTTTCTTTTGGAAAAGGGTTACGTGCACCAAGTCCCCTTCACAATCCCTCAAGCATAACCTGACTTTTGTAAAACGCACAGTATATTTAGTAAATAATTCTTGGTATATCATAAATCTGCTAAAATCCAGGATTTATAATTGCTTATAGTAAATTTTATTATTATCATAAATCTAAAACTCAGTTTAACCACTCTTTTTTTTTATTAGCGATGCATCATATTTTTTTTCCTACTTTTAATAAGTAGCTTAGCAACTGTAAATTATACTTTGTTAACTTAAATTAGCTTTTGACATTATTGCTTTACTTGCTAAGTTGCATTAGTTATTTTATTGCTTTAATTAATAGGTTTGTATCTTTAATTACCCAAACATTCATTATTGTAGCAAAGAGATAATAAATAATGTGAGTGTTCACTTGGAAACAATTACAGAGCAGAGGACAACATATGATACAGTCTCTAATACAGTGTTGCACATTTGAATTTTTTTTTAAATGCCAAGTAGAACACACAGTATGTACAATTGTATTTTCATTTGTTAAGAAGATTGTAAGTTGGGGCCCTTTATGTAGGGGAATACAGTATAAACTGTGGTTCCCTGGGCCTGATTTAGATAGGTGTTGTACAGAAGATCTACATGCATGAACAAAAGGTCAATATATAAAAGGTTGACACTGGAAAAGGTCTACAGGGTCAAAAGGTCGACATGAGAAATGGTCGACACTTTTTTTTTGCATTTTTGGGGTTATTGTGGATAGTTTTTTCATGTGAAACCACCAATTGTAAAAACGCTTTGCTCACCACGCTTCAAGTACGGCGTCTTGCTCCACTCTGCTTTGCCACAAGTTTACTAAAGGTTGTAATTTGTGACATGGAAAGTCAAGGAGGGAACAAGTCCAAAACCATGAAAAAAAAAAACAAGAAACATGTTTTGACCATATGTGTGTGGACCATTGCCATGTCGGCCATATGAACTAGAGATGTGCGGGTTCGGATTTACTCGGTTCTTAATGCCAAAATTAACGCAAGATCAGATTTATCCAGATTTTTCTTATTGGCTAACCAAAACACGTGACATCCAAGAGCCAATAAAATGCCATTTTCAGATCCGGGTAAATCCGAACCCGCACATCTCCAATATGAACCTATTGACCTTTTCAGCCTGTTGACCTTTTCCTGTGTCGACATTTCATATGTCGACCTTTTATTTATGTCAACCTTGTGTCTGTTGACCAGTCTGGATACTGATTCAGATATGGCGGCAAATCACGCAGCTGCTTCACCTTTGTATGCAGCGGCTGTGCGATAATATGATAATGCTGTAGGAGGCATCTTGTGTAACTAGACGCCTCCTGCCGGCTTCTCTGATCCGCTGCGGCATTGGAAGTCACAGCATTGGATCCCTCTGCCTGAACATCAGACATCAGAGCACCTGATATATAATTACCTCCAGGTATGATTGAGCAGCTTCCAAATTGTTTGTCTGCTTGTGTGCATGAGGCATTGAATGGGAGCAGCATTTGGAAGGCATGCTGTTCCTTGTAGTGCCAATGGGAGATCCTGGGGGTGGCTCCCGGGTAAGTTAGCTCTCTGTCTGGAAGTGTTTTAGTAATAGCCTTTATCATGAGGCGTACTGTGACAAATTACATGGCCCAATGTGGGCACTGCTATCAAGTAGTTAGGACTGCTGTATCAGAGAAGCCGTGAAGTGGCCAGCAGCTAAACATGTGTTTGCAAACATTTGTGACGAATTCTCTGAATTTTATTACCAGATAGATTCAGGGATGGTTACAGGTAATTTTCAGTGTGCGGAAGGGAATTTGGGGGTGGGGATTTGCACCCCCCTTCCTCTTTGTTTGTTGTTTGTCTGTGACCCCTCCCCCTTCTAGCACCTGATATATACCTCCAGGTATGATTGAGCAGCTTCCAAATTGTTAACCATCATGTTACTCAGAATAACCAGGGAATTCACACTGCTGAAGCCAGTATTGCTACTTTCAAGGATGCAGTCACTGGCTTCAGCATGAGCAGTAGACAGGGTATATACACTGTTTTCTGCAACACTGCCTGTTGCCACCCCATCACAGCCCCCAGTTGCCAGCAGCATGGCAATCCTGCTGCAGCATTTGGGGCAGCCCCCAATCTGCACAGTGCAGCATCTGCTTATGGCAGGATTTCTCTGTTGCGCAAGAAAAATACATACCGTAATATGCAATCCATTGCAACAGATCAGTGGCATATCTATTATGGGTGCAGTGTGTGCGGTGTACACGGGCCCCTCGGGTACAGGATGGTCCATACTGCACATGCTGCACCCTTTTCCTCAGCATTCAACTCTCCAGAGCCTGGTGTCCACTGCTGCAGCCCTGCAAAATCACACATGTGCAGTAGGGGAATTCCTGCACATGTGAAGTACAGTAGTTTCTAGCACAGCACTAGAATCTTCTAGCACCCATCACAGAGAGACACGTTGCCAGCAAGAGAGAGAGAAGGAGGCCCAGACAGAGACTGCACACTAGCTCCCTACTCTCTTAATATGTCCACAACAGAAGATTTGCAATGGCAAAGGATTAAGCATAGATTATGTTCAATCCTTCAGTATTAGCTATATTAAAAAATCCTGTGCCTTGATAATAATAATGTTATTTATATAGCACTTTTGTCCGAATAGGACTCTAGGGTGGGGGCTTCTCAAAGTGTGTAGGGAAACGAATTCCAGAGAGTCTAAGCTACAAAGCTGAAAGCTCGTCTTAAAAGTTAATGCAAGGAGAGTCTAGGTACTGTTAATAATCCTTCATCTACAGATCGCAGTAATCGAGTGGGGCAGTATGGGATCAGAAGCTGCTTCAAGTACTATACCTTGGGCCCTGGTTATGTAGGGCTTTAAAGTCAGTAAGCAAATCTTGAAAATGATTCGCCATCTTATGGGCAGCCAGTGTTGGGAGTAGAGAATGGGTGTTATGTGGCTGGAATGGGGCTGGTTGGTTAATAGCCTGGCAGCTGTGTTTTGTACCATCTTCAAGCACCTTTTACAACAATGATCTGCTTCTTTGGTATACCCATATAATGAAACCTGAAGATACAGATGGAACACATTTTATTTTTGATGTTCCAAAGGAAGGAGTATGATATGCCAGCGGAGGAAATCCCTGCAGTCGTAATACCGATGCTGGGATCCCGCTGATGAGAGGACCGACAGGGGTGAGTAAAGGGTATTCTCCCCTCTCTCCAACCCCCTAACCCTAACCCACCATTCCCGTAGCCTAACCCTAACCTCACCCATTAGTGCCTAACCCTAACAGCCTCTCGGAGGTGCCTAATCCTAACCCCTGTCCCCACTGCCTAAACCTAACCATCCCTTCCCCACAGCCTAACCCTATCCTCCCCCAGGGGTGCTTAACCCTAACCCCCCCTCCCTGCAGCCTAATCCTAACATCCCCCCTGACGTTTAAACCAAACCCCCCCTGCCAGCCCTAAACCTCAGTTTGTGGGTATACTTACGGTCGGGATGGTGGCTGTCGGAATTCCGGCATCAGGATTCTGACCCATTCAGAATTCCGATGTTGTGATTCTGATGGGTGTCAGGATCCCAACGTCTGTATTTTGACTGCCGGGATCTCGACACCCGGCATCTTGACCGCATCCCGTTTCAAAGTATACTGCAATTATCTTGCCCATTCCAAACTATTCCTATGTGAGTGCAGTTTGGTTACATAAACCTTCTGTAACCTCGGTTCTGATAAATCCCTAAAAGTTTTCATTTACAGTTGTGACTTTCATTAAAGATTGTTTCATATACTGTACACCGACGTGTTTATTAATATGTGTTCTAAATATATATTTCCTATTTTTTACATGTTTTTCATCTGGAAATCATTAGTTCGTATTTAAAATGTTAATTGGGCAATTAGTGTAATTTGATTAGTTTGTCTTGTTCATGGAGTAATCTAGCGATTCACTTTACATGTTAGAAAGATTTTAGATAAAGTAGGATGTGATAAGAGGGGTAAAGGCTATTGATAAATCAAGAGAAAATGCTAAGAAAGTTATGGAGATTGGGTTGGTTTGCACAGATATCACAATATATGCAGAATATTCTAACAAAATCAAACTTTTAATATTACTTATAACTTACTTTTTCAACAAATGCGGTCAGGAGGTTGACAGTGACTGTGGGGCAGATTTATTAAGCTCGGTGAAGGTGATAAAGGACCAGCCAATCAGCTCCTAACTGCCATGTCACAGGCTGGGTTTGAAAAATGACAGTTAGGAGCTGATTGGCTGGTGCTTTATCACCTTCCACTTTATCACTTCACCGAGCTTAATAAATCTGCCCCTGTGTCACCAATCACTATGTTGACCTTAGTATGCTGACGCCAGAATGCCGTCATGGCTTGTTAGTTGTTACAGCATTTCTTCCCTTCTTGACTTGTTGAAAGTGCCAACAACCGTATAGGTCAAATGGTGCAAGAAGCATTTCTGCTGTGTCGATAATTCAGCATCGCCATAGTGAGGATGAAAATAGGGACTAGTGACATAATTGGGGAGATTTATTCAAGCTTGGAGAGAAAGTAAAGTTGAGAAAGATACAGCACCATCCTATCAGCTCCTAACTGTTATTTTTAAAACACATCCTGTAAAATGACAGCTAGGGGTAAATTTATCATAAGCCGTCCATTGATTTTATTAATACACTCGCCCCTCACCCCCTACCACCTTTTTCCCCCAATAATCACTAGAGATGAGCGCCTGAAATTTTTCGGGTTTTGTGTTTTGGTTTTGGGTTCGACCGCGTTTTGGCAAAACCTCACCGAATTTTTTTTGTCGGATTCGGGTGTGTTTTGGATTCGGGTGTTTTTTTCAAAAAACCCTAAAAAACAGCTTAAATCATAGAATTTGGGGGTCATTTTGATCCCATATTATTATTAACCTCAAAAACCATAATTTCCACTCATTTTCAGTCTATTCTGAATACCTCACACCTCACAATATTATTTTTAGTCCTAAAATTTGCACCGAGGTCGCTGGATGACTAAGCTAAGCGACCCTAGTGGCCGACACAAACACCTGGCCCATCTAGGAGTGGCACTGCAGTGTCACGCAGGATGTCCCTTCCAAAAAACCCTCCCCAAACAGCACATGACGCAAAGAAAAAAAGAGGCGCAATGAGGTAGCTGACTGTGTGAGTGTCACTGCAAAAAACCCTCCCCAAACAGCACATGACGCAAAGAAAATAAGAGGCGCAATGAGGTAGCTGTGTGAGTAAGATTAGCGACCCTAGTGGCCGACACAAACACCGGGCCCATTTAGGAGTGGCACTGCAGTGTCACGCAGGATGTCCCTTCCAAAAAACCCTCCCCAAACAGCACATGACGCAAAGAAAATAAGAGGCGCAATGAGGTAGCTGTGTGAGTAAGATTAGCGACCCTAGTGGCCGACACAAACACCGGGCCCATTTAGGAGTGGCACTGCAGTGTCACGCAGGATGTCCCTTCCAAAAAACCCTCCCCAAACAGCACATGACGCAAAGAAAAAAAGAGGCGCAATGAGGTAGCTGTGTGAGTAAGATTAGCGACCCTAGTGGCCAACACAAACACCGGGCCCATCTAGGAGTGGCACTGCAGTGTCACGCAGGATGGCCCTTCCAGAAAACACTACCCAAACAGCACATGACGCAAAGAAAAAAAGAGGCGCAATGAGGTAGCTGTGTGAGTAAGATTAGCGACCCTAGTGGCCGACACAAACACCGGGCCCATCTAGGAGTGGCACTGCAGTGTCACGCAGGATGGCCCTTCCAAAAAACACTCCCCAAACAGCACATGACGCAAAGAAAAAAAGAGGCGCAATGAGGTAGCTGTGTGAGTAAGATTAGCGACCCTAGTGGCAGACACAAACACCGGGCCCATCTAGGAGTGGCACTGCAGTGTCACGCAGGATGGCCCTTCCAAAAAACACTCCCCAAACAGCACATGACGCAAAGAAAAAAAGAGGCGCAATGAGGTAGCTGACTGTGTGAGTAAGATAAGCGACCCTAGTGGCCGACACAAACACCGGGCCCATTTAGGAGTGGCACTGCAGTGTCACGCAGGATGTCCCTTCCAAAAAACCCTCCCCAAACAGCACATGACGCAAAGAAAAATAAAAGAAAAAAGAGGTGCAAGATGGAATTGTCCTTGGGCCCTCCCACCCACCCTTATGTTGTATAAACAAAACAGGACATGCACACTTTAACCAACCCATCATTTCAGTGACAGGGTCTGCCACACGACTGTGACTGATATGACGGGTTGGTTTGGACCCCCCCCAAAAAAGAAGCAATTAATCTCTCCTTGCACAAACTGGCTCTACAGAGGCAAGATGTCCACCTCATCATCATCCTCCGATATATCACCGTGTACATCCCCCTCCTCACAGATTATCAATTCGTCCCCACTGGAATCCACCATCTCAGCTCCATGTGTACTTTGTGGAGGCAATTGCTGCTGGTCAATGTCTCCGCGGAGGAATTGATTATAATTCATTTTAATGAACATCATCTTCTCCACATTTTCTGGATGTAACCTCGTACGCCGATTGCTGACAAGGTGAGCGGCGGCACTAAACACTCTTTCGGAGTACACACTTGTGGGAGGGCAACTTAGGTAGAATAAAGCCAGTTTGTGCAATGGCCTCCAAATTGCCTCTTTTTCCTGCCAGTATAAGTATGGACTGTGTGACGTGCCTACTTGGATGCGGTCACTCATATAATCCTCCACCATTCTTTCAATGGTGAGAGAATCATATGCAGTGACAGTAGACGACATGTCCGTAATCGTTGTCAGGTCCTTCAGTCCGGACCAGATGTCAGCATCAGCAGTCGCTCCAGACTGCCCTGCATCACCGCCAGCGGGTGGGCTCGGAATTCTGAGCCTTTTCCTCGCACCCCCAGTTGCGGGAGAATGTGAAGGAGGAGATGTTGACAGGTCGCGTTCCGCTTGACTTGACA
Organism: Pseudophryne corroboree; assembly: GCF_028390025.1. Taxonomy (NCBI): domain Eukaryota; kingdom Metazoa; phylum Chordata; class Amphibia; order Anura; family Myobatrachidae; genus Pseudophryne; species Pseudophryne corroboree. The sequence goes on from NC_086447.1 coordinate 137,414,987, forward strand.
ATTTTCTCACCAGCAGGTCTTTCAACCCCAGCAGACTTGTGTCTGCCGGAAAGAGAGATCCAAGGTAGGTTTTAAATCTAGGATCGAGCACGGTGGCCAAAATGTAGTGCTCTGATTTCAACAGATTGACCACCCGTGAATCCTTGTTAAGCGAATTAAGGGCTCCATCCACAAGTCCCACATGCCTAGCGGAATCGCTCCGTGTTAGCTCCTCCTTCAATGTCTCCAGCTTCTTCTGCAAAAGCCTGATGAGGGGAATGACCTGACTCAGGCTGGCAGTGTCTGAACTGACTTCACGTGTGGCAAGTTCAAAGTGCAGCAGAACCTTGCACAACGTTGAAATCATTCTCCACTGCGCTTGAGACAGGTGCATTCCACCTCCTATATCGTGCTCAATTGTATAGGCTTGAATGGCCTTTTGCTGCTCCTCCAACCTCTGAAGCATATAGAGGGTTGAATTCCACCTCGTTACCACTTCTTGCTTCAGATGATGGCAGGGCAGGTTCAGTAGTTTTTGGTGGTGCTCCAGTCTTCTGTACGTGGTGCCTGTACGCCGAAAGTGTCCCGCAATTCTTCTGGCCACCGACAGCATCTCTTGCACGCCCCTGTCGTTTTTTAAATAATTCTGCACCACCAAATTCAAGGTATGTGCAAAACATGGGACGTGCTGGAATTTGCCCATATTTAATGCACACACAATATTGCTGGCGTTGTCCGATGCCACAAATCCACAGGAGAGTCCAATTGGGGTAAGCCATTCCGCGATAATCTTCCTCAGTTGCCGTAAGAGGTTTTCAGCTGTGTGCGTATTCTGGAAACCGGTGATACAAAGCGTAGCCTGCCTAGGAAAGAGTTGGCGTTTGCGAGATGCTGCTACTGGTGCCGCCGCTGCTGTTCTTGCGGCGGGAGTCCATACATCTACCCAGTGGGCTGTCACAGTCATATAGTCCTGACCCTGCCCTGCTCCACTTGTCCACATGTCCGTGGTTAAGTGGACATTGGGTACAGCAGCATTTTTTAGGACACTGGTGACTCTTTTTCTGAGGTCTGTGTAAATTTTCGGTATCGCCTGCCTAGAGAAATGGAACCTAGATGGTATTTGGTACCGGGGACACAGTACCTCCAACAAGTCTCTAGTTGGCTCTGCAGTAATGATGGATACCGGAACCACGGTTCTCACCACCCAGGATGCCAAGGCCTCAGTTATACGCTTTGCAGTAGGATGACTGCTGTGATATTTCATCTTCCTCGCAAAGGACTGTTGGACAGTCAATTGCTTGGTGGAAGTAGTAAAAGTGGGCTTACGACTTCCCCTCTGGGATGACCATCGACTCCCAGCAGCAACAACAGCAGCGCCAGCAGCAGTAGGCGTTACACGCAAGGATGCATCGGAGGAATCCCAGGCAGGAGAGGACTCGTCAGAATTGCCAGTGACATGGCCTGCAGGACTATTGGCATTCCTGGGGAAGGAGGAAATTGACACTGAGGGAGTTGGTGGGGTGGTTTGCGTGAGCTTGGTTACAAGAGGAAGGGATTTACTGGTCAGTGGACTGCTTCCGCTGTCACCCAAAGTTTTTGAACTTGTCACTGACTTATTATGAATGCGCTGCAGGTGACGTATAAGGGAGGATGTTCCGAGGTGGTTAACGTCCTTACCCCTACTTATTACAGCTTGACAAAGTTAACACACGGCTTGACACCTGTTGTCCGCATTTCTGTTGAAATAGTTCCACACCGAAGAGCTGATTTTTTTGGTATTTTCACCAGGCATGTCAACGGCCATATTCCTCCCACGGACAACAGGTGTCTCCCCGGGTGCCTGACTTAAACAAACCACCTCACCATCAGAATCCTCCTGGTCAGTTTCCTCCCCAGCGCCAGCAACACCCATATCCTCCTCATCCTGGTGTACTTCAACACTGACATCTTCAATCTGACTATCAGGAACTGGACTGCGGGTGCTCCTTCCAGCACTTGCAGGGGGCGTGCAAATGGTGGAAGGCGCATGCTCTTCACGTCCAGTGTTGGGCAGGTCAGGCATCGCAACCGACACAATTGGACTCTCCTTGTGGATTTGGGATTTCGAAGAACGCACAGTTCTTTGCGGTGCTACTGCTTTTGCCAGCTTGAGTCTTTTCATTTTTCTAGCGAGAGGCTGAGTGCCTCCATCCTCATGTGAAGCTGAACCACTAGCCATGAACATAGGCCAGGGCCTCAGCCGTTCCTTGCCACTCCGTGTGGTAAATGGCATATTGGCAAGTTTACGCTTCTCCTCCGACAATTTTATTTTAGGTTTTGGAGTCCTTTTTTTACTGATATTTGGTGTTTTGGATTTGACATGCTCTGTACTATGACATTGGGCATCGGCCTTGGCAGACGACGTTGCTGGCATTTCATCGTCTCGGCCATGACTAGTGGCAGCAGCTTCAGCACGAGGTGGAAGTGGATCTTGATCTTTCCCTAATTTTGGAACCTCAACATTTTTGTTCTCCATATTTTAATAGGCACAACTAAAAGGCACCTCAGGTAAACAATGGAGATGGATGGATACTAGTATACAATTATGGACGGACTGCCGAGTGCCGACACAGAGGTAGCTACAGCCGTGAACTACCGTACTGTACTGTGTCTGCTGCTAATATAGACTGGTTGATAAAGAGATGTAGTAGTATGTATGTATAAAGAAGAAAGAAAAAAAAACCACGGGTAAGTGGTATACAATTATGGACGGACTGCCGAGTGCCGACACAGAGGTAGCTACAGCCGTGAACTACCGTACTGTACTGTGTCTGCTGCTAATATAGACTGGTTGATAAAGAGATGTAGTAGTATGTATGTATAAAGAAGAAAGAAAAAAAAAACACGGGTAGGTGGTATACAATTATGGACGGACTGCCGAGTGCCGACACAGAGGTAGCTACAGCCGTGAACTACCGTACTGTACTGTGTCTGCTGCTAATATAGACTGGTTGATAAAGAGATGTAGTAGTATGTATGTATAAAGAAGAAAGAAAAAAAAACCTCGGGTAGGTGGTATACAATTATGGACGGACTGCCGAGTGCCGACACAGAGGTAGCTACAGCCGTGGACTACCGTACTGTACTGTGTCTGCTGCTAATATAGACTGGTTGATAAAGAGATGTAGTAGTATGTATGTATAAAGAAGAAAGAAAAAAAAACCACAGGTAGGTGGTATACAATTATGGACGGACTGCCGAGTGCCGACACAGAGGTAGCTACAGCCGTGAACTACCGTACTGTGTCTGCTGCTAATATAGACTGGTTGATAAAGAGATGTAGTAGTATGTATGTATAAAGAAGAAAGAAAAAAAAACCACGGGTAAGTGGTATACAATTATGGACGGACTGCCGAGTGCCGACACAGAGGTAGCTACAGCCGTGAACTACCGTACTGTACTGTGTCTGCTGCTAATATAGACTGGTTGATAAAGAGATGTAGTAGTATGTATGTATAAAGAAGAAAGAAAAAAAAACCACGGGTAGGTGGTATACAATTATGGACGGACTGCCGAGTGCCGACACAGAGGTAGCTACAGCCGTGAACTACCGTACTGTGTCTGCTGCTAATATAGACTGGTTGATAAAGAGATGTAGTAGTATGTATGTATAAAGAAGAAAGAAAAAAAAACCACGGGTAGGTGGTATACAATTATGGATGGACTGCCGAGTGCCGACACAGAGGTAGCTACAGCCGTGAACTACCATACTGTACTGTGTCTGCTGCTAATATAGACTGGTTGATAAAGAGATGTAGTAGTATGTATGTATAAAGAAGAAAGAAAAAAAAACCACGGGTAGGTGGTATACAATTATGGACGGACTGCCGAGTGCCGACACAGAGGTAGCTACAGCCGTGAACTACCGTACTGTGTCTGCTGCTAATATAGACTGGTTGATAAAGAGATGTAGTAGTATGTATGTATAAAGAAGAAAGAAAAAAAAACCTCGGGTAGGTGGTATACAATTATGGACGGACTGCCGAGTGCCGACACAGAGGTAGCTACAGCCGTTAACTACCGTACTGTGTCTGCTGCGACTGGATGATAAATAATGATATAAAAAAAATATATATATCACTACTGCAGCCGGACAGGTATATATTATATAATGACGGACCTGCTGGACACTGTCTGTCAGCAGAATGAGTTTTTTATAGAATAAAAAAAAAAACACCACACAAGTGAAGTCACACGACGAGTGTTTAACTTTTTCAGGCAATCACACAATATAGTATACTACTAACTATACTGGTGGTCAGTGTGGTCAGGTCACTGGTCAGTCACACTGGCAGTGGCACTCCTGCAGCAAAAGTGTGCACTGTTTAATTTTAATATAATATGTACTCCTGGCTCCTGCTATAACCTATAACTATTAACTGGCACTGCAGTGCTCCCCAGTCTCCCCCACAATTATAAGCTGTGTGAGCTGAGCACAGTCAGATATATATATATACATAGATGATGCAGCACACTGGGCTGAGCAGTGCACACAGATATGGTATGTGACTGAGTCACTGTGTGTATCGTTTTTTTCAGGCAGAGAACGGATATATTAAATAAAACTGCACTGTCTGGTGGTCACTGTGGTCAGTCACTAGTAAACTCTGCACTCTCTACACTTCTACAGTACTCCTAAGCTCCAGTAAATCAGGTCAATCTCTCTCTCTCTTCTAATCTAAATGGAGAGGACGCCAGCCACGTCCTCTCCCTATCAATCTCAATGCACGTGTGAAAATGGCGGCGACGCGCGGCTCCTTATATAGAATCCGAGTCTCGCGAGAATCCGACAGCGTCATGATGACGTTCGGGCGCGCTCGGGTTAACCGAGCAAGGCGGGAAGATCCGAGTCGCTCGGACCCGTAAAAAAAAACATGAAGTTTGTGCGGGTTCGGATTCAGAGAAACCGAACCCGCTCATCTCTAATAATCACTCGGACAACTGAATTGCGATTTAAAAGGTCACAGCCAAATTTATTGATCGAATTAGAATTGGTACTCTATAAGTGGGTGGCGAGAAAGCAGTGCGTGCCCCCGGCTACAGCCTCATCATTAAGTTTCTCCTAAATTAAACAATGGGGCGGAACCGAAGTCCCGCCCTTGCGCACCTTAGCTGAGCGGTACCACTTCCCCCATTGGCATAGCACCGGTCCACCCTTAAGATGACGACCGCGTCGGCCCTTGTGGCCACGACAAACTCGCCGAGTATCTGGGGGAAGTGCCGGCCAACCGATGTTGCGCTACTACAGACTGCCGAGGAGCACTGCTTGCCGCGCCTGCTGGACCTCTTTTGTCAGGTGATAATTAAAGTCCGAAATGGCCTGACGGTGCCTCCACCGGAAATAAAACGTAATTCCAAAATTCCAGTTAACCAACCTTTGCACGGTGATAATTAAACTCCGAAATGGCCTGACGGTGCCTCCACCGAAAATAAAAAATAATTCCTAAATACCAGTTAACCAACTTTTGCACTGCTTACGTGCCAACTGCCATACCACATGGGCGGGAGGGTGGGTGCCTTCTTAGATCCTTGTTCAGCATGAAAGAGGAAGCCTGCCTGCCCTTCCTGATCTTTTGTACCTCCTAGGTAACTCTCCTCCCCTTTTTCCTACAGGATGCTGCTATGCTATCTCCCTGCTCTACACTCCCCTTCCCCCTCCCCTCCCCCCTTCTCCCATTCCCAGCCCCAGGCTTCCTTCCTTAAAAAAACAGGACGCTTATTTATTCTCAGGCCTATTTGGCCCTCGAATTCTTTAAGCCGTCCATTGATTTTATTAATACACTCGCCCCTCACCCCCTACCACCTTTTTCCCCCAATAATCACTCGGACAACTGAATTGCGATTTAAAAGGTCACAGCCAAATTTATTGATCGAATTAGAATTGGTACTCTATAAGTGGGTGGCGAGAAAGCAGTGCGTGCCCCCGGCTACAGCCTCATCACTAAGTTTCTCCTAAATTAAACAATGGGGCGGAACCGAAGTCCCGCCCTTGCGCACCTTAGCTGAGCGGTACCACTTCCCCCATTGGCATAGCACCGGTCCACCCTTAAGATGACGACCGTGTCGGCCCTTGAGGCCACGACAAGCTCGCCGAGTATCTGGGGGAAGTGCCGGCCAACCGATGTTGCGCTACTACAGACTGCCGAGGAGCACTGCTTGCCGCCATAGCCTGGTTCCTAGAACCCAGGCCCACCACCCGCTGCGACCACCAGCCACCTACTGACGCTTTTTGTGATGTCCTCCAAAAGTATCGCTAAACCCACTTCTGCCAGATGCACTCCATCTTGCCTAAACATACCTTCCTCCCTGAACTTTAATGTCGGGTGCCTGGCGATTGTATCACCTTCCCCGACAAGAGCCGGGCTACGGCCTTGTTCACCTTTCTTCTGACCCTCTCTAAGGCCGGACCCCCCTGCGCCCGTGGGACTATATCTGCCCCTGTGATCCCTGTCCTAGGCCACCGCTCTTTTATCCCCTGTATATCCGCTTGGATTGCTATAAGTAGCCCGCTCCCTTTGCCTTTCCCTAGTTCGTTGCCCCCTAGGCGTATGACCACCCTATCTGGTACCCCTTTTGCCTGCTCACTCCATAGTAATGGTTCCCGTAGCCCATTCCATCTCAAACCCCTGACGCCCATCCATTCTACCTTTGCCCCCCCCACCCCTGCGCTATACTCCCTACTGGTTTGTGCCTACTGGCCCAGTAAATATATGAGTGGCCGACCTTCCACACCCGCAAGGCCTACGCTGCCCTCCTGGAAATCAAAATTCCACATCATTGTAGCTATTCCCTTAGCCAGTCATCTCTGTAAAGCAATGCAAACCTATAGTGCGAACTTTCATGCGACCCATATGAAGGTGAAAACCACAAAACCTCTTTTTTGTTTGAGGGCAAAATTGGAAAGTCCTTCATTCCCCCAACTTGGCGGGCAGCTTAAGGCCTTGGGTTTCAAGAAAGTCGCCATGAAAAAACTGTGGATGCAAGTTTTTACGCACATATACAATACAAGCGTGTCCTTTGCAGGAATCGAACCCTAGCTCACGGGCATGGTAACCATCGGTGATACCACTATGCCCAGAGAGCTTTCGCCTTAATCCCGTTTTTCAGCTCGCAATGAACCTTGCGCGCCCTTACTTCCCTGGGCCTAACTTCTTTATCGTGCTTGCTGATAACCCTTGAGCAGCTGCTCATGTTGCTGCCCCTATTCTAAAAGAATGGGTCCCATATTGTGCGTTAGTTAACTGCAAAGCGCTAAGCCCATTCTTTAATACCCTTTGGAACTGGGATTTTGTCAGAGAAGATTTGCTGCAGTGCACTAGCCATTGCCTTTGTGGGCGCCATTGCCCGTATACCTGCTTGCTAGCGACCCTGCACACAGGGTTTCATCTTCCTGCCTGACCATTGTTCCCCAGCGCCCTCGCCCCAACTGATCTGTTTATTTATTTTATTTTTATTTATTTTTTTTAAATGTGAGGGAAAGCGAGGCGGAAGAGCCCTGTCTCGTACTCGTCTGTCCCCATACGCCTGACCACCCCTATTAGATCATTAAACATGGGGCAGCTAATGTGTACGTGCGTCACCTGGTGGTACTTGCTCTCTTGCCCAACCCTTTAGTGCCTTCGGCGACCAAAAATTGACTTTGTAGGGTCTCCTGCCCCCCCCCCCCCCTCCCAGCTTTGAGAAGTATGCTATCCTGCTAATGCTGCGGACCTGGCGGTTTCAGAGCAACCCTTACTATAACCTTGCCACACATACTGAAGCAACTCTTCTCGCACTTTCTTACCAGCTCCTCCCTTGCCTACCCGGACTGCCTGCCACTCGCCCATGGTGGTATGTCCCCTCACGCTAGCCTCGCTAGCCGGCTTGATAAATCAGCCAGATATAATCGGGAAACTGTAATCCTTCCCCTCTGGCTTTGCGCGCGAGCGCCCTAAATCTATCCCAGTGAACCTTGAAAGCACGTGATTGGTCTCGTTCTCTACCCCAGTTACGTGGCGCGCTGCGAAGTCAATATTCTTTTGTAAGCAGCGCAGCACTAGGTGCCTTAGTAGCTTAAGCGCCTGTGGCGCTTCCGCTTTTTGGTTGCTTATTGCCTGGACTGCCCCCGTGTTATTGCGCCAGAACACTATGCTTTATGGCCATCTTATCCTCCCCTACCTCTACTGTTAATGCTATTGGGGACCGCCCTAGCAGTATATATATAATTTTTTATTATTTTTTATTTTTTTATTTTACCCGGCTACGCACCATGCCTCTGGCCATGGCTGCCCGCACCATTCGCCCTTGAAGTAGGCCCTAAAGCCAATTTCTCCGGAGGTGTCGTTGTGCAAATGCAACCCTGCGCTATGACTGACTTGGGCAGCCACATTCGGGCCCTATTGAAACCCCCTGGAAATTCCCACCATACTCGCGTGTCCTGCCTCAGCCCGCTTGATACGCGTATCAGGCCGCACACTTTTATGATACCTCTGTTTGCTCTCCATAACCTGCGACGGGAAACCTTCCCGATTGGAATGACCCTGCATGCCTGATTCCCCAATTCCAATAGCGATTGCATTTGCTTAAGCGTGACTTTTTTCGCCTCTGTGCATTCCCGCAACCTGCCCCCCCCCTTTTTGGCTGACTGCCGATAAAGTCTTAGCTCCGTGTCGATTTCTACGCCCTGGAACGCCAGCCTCGCGGTGGGCCCCTCGCTCTGTTCAACCGCTATCGAGACCGCTAGGTCCCGCAACAGAGTCTGTGTCAAGAATGACAGCTCCTTGCACACCTGGCTGCTCTTGGGGCCCACCAGCAGGAAGTCGTCCAGCTAATGGGCGACCCCTTTTTCGCTTCTGCACGATTCTAGGAACGAACTGAGTCGCTCGAAGTATGCGCAGGAAATTAAGCAACCCAGGCACATGTACCTAACGGAATCCGGGTGGAGTGGTAGCAGGCGAAATGCGAACTTGATATCCACTTTCGCTAGCAATGCCCTCCGCCTCCCCACCCCCCAATGCCCTGCACCGCTGCCAATGCCTGCTCAAACGATTGGTATGCCATACTGCAAACACATTTGCCGACCCCCCTTCTGGGACAGATAAACTTCCCTGGCTCCTTCTTAAGTACCACTCCTAGTGGGGAGAATTGCAAGCATTGGCAGGGTGAGTTGCGTTACAGCGCATGCATGTGTAAGCTATTCCTCTGTTGCACGGTGCAAAATTAAAGGCAAAGCACCTCCCCTCCAACTTCTACGTCTTTTATCAAAAGCGAATCACCATCAACCCTTCCTGCTTCTTCGAAAACTTATCATCATACTGCCTCCACACCCAGCCCCCGCCATGATGTACATGCTTTGTACCATCTGCATGTAGCAGAGGATGTTTAAGGCTTCACTCGGCCTGGATTCTATATAACATGCTGCCAAAACTTACCTACCCTCCGCCCATTGCGCGTAATCTATCTGCGCATCTTCTGCCGCTGGGCCCCATGCCTTAGCCGTGTCTAGGCTGCACTTCGCGGTCACCCTTTTTCCTTTCATCTTTGGTATGCTTCTTGCTACTCTGCTTGCGCTTACAATATTTCCTGAACTGCCGTCGCCTTTCGGCGGAACTAGATGAGTCGCTAGAGTCGGTATATAAGGCGCTACTGCTTGAGGATGATTTTTGCTCACCTGTTCCTGAAGCCGAGGGTGCCTGGCTGACCTTCTCTGCTGCTTCCCTCTGTCCCTCATAGTGCGGCGCGCGCGCCGCGACTTGATCTGACGATGCCTCCTCCGCTGGTTGGTTCCCTTCTTCGCTGACTGGAACCTGTAAGCTTTGCAGAGGGAATATGTAAAGTATCCGCTGTTTGCGCCTGTGGTGAGGAGCCCGCAGAGGGAGGGCACGAGTTCCGCGGTTTTGTTCGCGGTCTCCTGGCCCTAAGCCTCCGCCGACCACTGCTTGACCTTGGTGTGGTTGCTGCCCGAGCCCTGAGAGGGTGGGCGGTACGCTGGCTGGGGGGGGGGGGGTGTTGGGCTGGGCTGGCTGCCAATCGCGTACGGGTGTTGGTTAGCACCAGCGTGGGATTGTGGGTATGTTGGCTGCTGGTACCGGGGGTGGGGGTGGGGTGGGCAGCAGGGAGCCAGCAGCTGGGGGGAGGTGCTGCCCTGCCTGCCACCAGTGGGGGGGGGGTTTGCACTGCCCGGCTGCTGCCTCCACTCCATCTGGGTTGTTGTTGGGTATGGTGGCTGTGCAATGCAGCCTGTGCTGCCTGCGTGGGGGGGGGGGAGGGGGAAGGCTGCTGCGGGGGAAAGGGCTGGCATAATTGCGGCGTGCTAGGCGGCGTGGGGAGCGGGTACACGAGCTCCGGCGGGGGGGGCAGACCCGCCGGAGCCAGGGTAGGTGCCTGCCATTGGCCGGCGCTGAGCGTAGCGCGATCGCACGGCACCGGGAAGGGGGGAGGTGCCGCCCCCTGCTTTGTTGCCCGACGCCGTGCGTGATGCGGTCACTCGGCACCAGAAGGGGGGGGGGCGTGACAGCATGGGGGCCGGCTACCGGTGCGCCGGACGTAGCCTCTGGGCCGCCTCATGATAGCCGAGATTGTGGGTGGGGGCACCTGTCCTCCCCGCCGTACGCGGCCCGCGTGGAGGTCCCGTGAGGCACATGGCTGCCTCGCGGACGGGGGCAGCCGGGGTGGATGTGGCCTGTAACCAGGCGGGGGGAACACTCCCGCCGGAGCCGGAGGAGGCGCTCGCTGCGGCCCGCCGCAGCGAGTGACGCGGTCGTCTCGCTCCATCCCGGTGCACAATAGCCATGACTGCCGGGGGGAAAACCGAGGCCCGGGCCACCCGCTGCCACCGCCGCATTCAGCCCGTGGGGGTTGTTGGTAAGGCGTGCGGGCATACTGCAGGCGGGCGTGGAAGGGGGGACAAAGGCCTGGATAAAGTGCGTGGGGGGGGGGCATGCCTCATTGGCCTGGGCATGCTGCAGCAGGGTCACCGTTGGAGTGTGTACCCCGTGCCCTTGGATGTGGAGCTGGCCAGCGACAGAGGATCAGGGGTGAGAGAGAGAGGTACCCTGGGCCCTGGGGTACAAGGCTGCTGCGCGTGTGTGTGAGGAGAGGTGGAGGGAGGAGTTGAAGTAAAAAAGATACTTATTCCTTCCTTGGATTCCTGGGTGCCTTCTTAGATCCTTGTTCAGCATGAAAGAGGAAGCCTGCCTGCCCTTCCTGACCTTTTGTACCTCCTAGGTAACTCTCCTCCCCTTTTTCCTACAGGATGCTGCTATGCTATCTCCCTGCTCTACACTCCCCTTCCCCCTCCCCTCCCCCCTTCTCCCATTCCCAGCCCCAGGCTTCCTTCCTTAAAAAACCAGGACGCTTATTTATTCTCAGGCCTATTTGGCCCTCGAATTCTTATATTGGAGTTCTACTGTATACCAATCAGATTCTACTTCTAATTTATCTAGCACCTTCTAGAAGATAATACCTGGAATCTGATCTTAAATAGAACTCTCATCTTAGTAAATTGACCCCTTAGAATCTAATTGGTTAGTATTGTATCTCTCTCCAAGCTTGGATAAATATACCCCCTTGTCACTGCAAGCCTCCCATACTCAGGACCTGATTCAGAGATAGACGCAGATCGCTGCATATGCAGCCAGATATGCATCCATCTCCTCACATGCTGGGGACCGCCCAACACAGGGCAGGGTCACCCAGCACATGTAGCGCCACCTCACAACGCATCCGCAATTAAATTGCGGATGCATAAAACTAAGGTTAACTCCTGGCAGTCAAGCGGCCCGCCGCCATTATTTTAATTGGAGTGGCTGCATGTATTGGAGTGGCTGCAGCTGCCCTAAAAATGCACCCGGAATGTTCCCGTTCAGGCCAGAATGTCCCCGTTTGGTCCGCCGCACCCCCCCCCCAATGTTTTGTTGCCGCCCCTCGAACGCCTGCTGCTGTCAATCACACTGAGGCCGCATCCTTCCCGGATGTGGCCACAATGTGTAAGGTCACACATGCACACTGCGGCCAGTGGGCGTGCACAGACCACCCGAATGTAGCCACTGCGTTCAGATGCACAGCTGTGTTCGGGTGTGAATGACCCCCCCCCCCCCCCCCCTCAACCCCATAAGACACAAATCTGCCTTGTGCAGAACCTCTAGAATGTAAGCAGAACAGAGAATAGAATAGAGAAGAAGAGGATCAGGAGGGGGCGGGGGGTGAAGAATGAGTTGATCCAGCTGGGTCCATTATTAATAATAATAATAATAATAATAACATGGGGAAGAGGGGACCCCTGTGCAAACGCCTTTTACTAGGTGATACTACAGCTACTACCCAGTAAGTACATTTTTTTGCAAACCTTAAAAAGTCTGTATCTTTTCCAACTCTTGCATACTGTATACTTAATATTGAAATCATATTTACATGAATTGACCTTTTAAATGTATTTAACTTATTATGTATAATGCAATGCAAAAAGAAGGAACAATCTAAGCAAAATATATCCTATGACTTTCCACATCTACAGTATACTGTATGTTGGAAATAAAATATGAGCTCACAAAGAGCACAACAATTTAGATATAAAGCATGGTAAGCAGCATTAAGCTACATTGTATCTGCAGGCTACAAGAATAAGGTATAGTGGTATTTAAACAAAAAAATATGTGCTTTATTAATCATATTTGCCCAAGCTATCATAAAAATTCATCTCTGATTTTGTTTAAATTCATTTTGTTGAGTAAGGTAAAGTTGGATTAACCTCAGGGTCCAACTACAACTATAGATTCTTTGTTTCAAACTGGAGAGTGGCCAGATAACATTATAAGCTTTTTATTAATGAAAGTAAAACACAGTATTTGAAGTAGACAGATGCACGTTGCTCTAAGCCCATTACCCAGCACTCAGTGCAGTTTAAATAGTTTGCAAATGACCTCAGTATAAGTTTCAAATGTAAATTAACAGTTACCCCCCAGTAAAAGGCTATTAGGATTTACAGCACTTGGTGTAAGACAGACATAGGCAATCTTACAGTATACACTGTATGTAACACACATGATGGTAAAATTGTTGTAACTGTATAGAAGCTGGTCACATTGTGATCTCGGATACCAGGACATAAATGCTACAGAAGTGGCCAGTGTCCTCCTGTATCTATGCAGAATTACACTGGGACTCTTTGTGGCCCTGGGAAAGGTGACTCTGCCAGTACCCACTTCAAATGATGCAGTCAGACCCAGGGCAGTTTCTTGGGGAAGGCGAGCAGTGCAACCGCACTGGGCGCCCGCCGCGGCACTAACTGTGGCTCCCTGCTACCCCCTCCTATTTCTCCCCGAGTAACCCGCTCGGGGGGCGGAGTTTCATGGAATGACCCAGTTGCGTCGTTACGTCACGACGCAACCCCGTCACTCCGCGAAACTTTCCCCCCTCCCCCCAAGCGGAGTACAGAGGGGGATCCAAGTTAGGAAGAGGGAAAGGCCTGTGCGAGGAACGACTGGTGAGGCGGGCCGATTAGCGGTAATCGCCTCTGTAAGTATTCTCTCTCTCAATGTGTAAAATGGGGACACCTGCCGTAATGTGTGAAATGGGGACTCTTGCCTGCCGTAGTGTGGGGATTTAATGTATCAAGGGCATTGCGGTGTGTGGCATAATATGGTGCAGGGGGTATTACTGTGTGGGGCTTAATATGGTAGAATTTTTTTTTCCTGTGGTGGTCGTGATCTGTTGGAGCAGGGTCAAAAACTGGATTGTGAGGTAGTCTTTTCAGACGAGGCCACACCCATTTAGATTAGGCCACACCCACTTGCCGGGTGCGCGCGCACGTTTTTTTTTTAATCTAGGTGTGTGTGGGGGGGGGGCACATTTTTTTTATGTCATGGGGGGGCGCATTTTTTAATCTCGCACTGGGAGCCAAATTGGCTAGAAACAGTCCTGGTCAGACCCAGCCATTCATCAGTATGGTAAGACAGTCTGACAGTGAATCACACAATTAATAAATTGCACTTTTCATGCTACCATACTGTCTGTGTGTTAAATAGACCCATTAGTCTCATCTCTATTGCCAGATAAAGGGGGAGTTGTATCGAACATCTAAAGAAGAAAAGTGGAGGTTACCCATAGCAACCTATCATCTTCTAGCTATCATTTTATAGAATATCTCAATAAATGATTACTGCTGACAGTTGTTCTTTGTTTCCTTCATGTGGAGCTGGTACCACTAGGACATGGGCACCACCATCTTGCCTGAAAGCTGCTGACTGCTGTTTTACTAATGCTAGACAGTCAAGGCTCCCTATATAAGTCTCTTCCTGGCCACTACTCATTGCCAGAACAACATCTGCCTGCTAAGTTCCTGTCTGCAGTATCCAGAGTTTGGCTCCACAGATCAGTGTGCTCCATTGACTGCTGTGTTTCCACCAGCCCTGCTAAATGCTATCACAGTCTCCAATGTTTTAATGTAAAGCTTCAAGCACCAGTCAGCTCTGTTCAGAGGCATCATTATGGGGGTGTGGACAACACCCGGGTGTCACCTTCACAGCGGGTGACAGCAAAAATGCCAGCTCCTCTGCAGTGACATTATCTGCAGCACCTAGCTCCTGTCAATACAGATGATCCAGCAGTGCAGGCAGGTACAGCCCAGAATATCATGCTGCTTCCCACAAGGCCATGCCCCTTTTCACATAAGTGGGGGCTATCTTTTACACACCCGGTGTCACCGATCCCAGTGATGCTTCTTGGCCTGCTGAGCACTAATCACAGTCTTCTGTGTTAAGTTGTTTCTTTAAGCAACAGAGTCCTGCTGAGTGTTATTCACAGTCACTTGTGTATTTCTGGTTTAATGTAAGTGCTGTCCAGTCCTGCTGAGTGCTACCACAGACTCCACTATATACCTGAGTACTTCATGCTAGTCATTATTATTAAGCACTACTTACAGTCTCCAGTGTGTTCCTGTTGTGCTTCAAGTACCAGCTAATGTTATGACCATCTCTCAGTCTCCTGTGTGTTCCAGTAGTGCCCCAAGGATCTGTGGCACCCCATCAGGGCTGCCACAGATGTGCTATGGGCTTTTGTTCCCTTTTACTCCCTACAAAATGCAGCCTGGCTGAACTCTCTCTATTTGCTGCAGGGAAAGGGTTAATGACATATTCCATGCTGCATCTGTCACAGAGACTCTGCTGACTCACGGGGTCACATGGTAGGGAGCCAGCATGCGCAGAATCAGTTAACTGCCAGGTTCAAAATAAAGAGACTGTTGGAGTGCTGGTCTCAAATGTTGTTAAGTGCTTCAAGATATGGTCTAACTTTTGTCGTTCTTCCTGTGGCCAGGAGATAACTTCTCGCAAGGCAGAACCCTTGAGCTGACCAATAAGGATCTCTACCTGTTGCTGTTCAGTAAGCTGGTACAGGCAGAACATCGACTTCTGTTTAAATTCTGTGAGGTTGTTTCCATCCGGCCTCGAACATCTCCGGTATATGTCGGAAGCCACGGTGCTCCAAAATAATAAGGTAAAGTGATCAGATTTACAGTAACTGTGCCATCATTGGGGATCCACTCTGGTCACTGCTAGACGGATCTACTAAAGTTTGTTGTTCCCTCGACATCTTTCTCTGCGATGTATGTATTCCTCCTTACTTTGGACTGTGTATCCTGTTCTTGTGACGCCAAATGTAATACCCAGGTTGGTGTAAGGTGAGTATGTAGGTAACCTGATGTGATTATGTTTTCTTTTACATAGTAGTTGTAATCTCTGTCATAGGCACAGGATCCTTAGGTCTTCTTCAGAGAGGTAGGAGAATGATTCCAATCAAAAAGTTATTTAAAGGATTGTCTCAACAGAGAAATTGTTTATTGAAGGTGTACTTTTTAGGAGACTTGCGATAAGTTGATAAAGTCATGCTTCCTACAATTGCATTCAATTAACAGTTTATTTTTAAAATGAATTCCACAATAAAAACAGTAAACCTATTTTTATTACACTGGAACTTGGTGTCCTGTAATGTTCTTCCATTGGAACAACCAAAAGTTACCTGGATCAGAATTACTGAGTGACCACAGACATGCAAGCAATTTAACAAAACCCCATTGCTGTTACCACTAACTTTGTATGAACAGAATTATACAATGGTACTTTGTAAATGTATCTGTATGCAATGTTAATCAAAGCTTACCTAGGATAGTCAAAAGACTTATTCTACATAAATGCATGCAAAGATATAGGCACCCAACAATACAATTATTACTAATATATTTCTCTATTCTGGATCCAATATAATACCCTAAGTTCAGTGCAGCAGATTCTGTACATATTGGGGGTAATTCAGAGTTGGTCGCAGACCCAAATTTGTTAGCAGTTAAGCAAAACCATGTGCACTGCAGGGGGGGGTGGCAGATATAACATGTGCAGTGAGAGTTAGATTTAGGTGGGTTGTGTTCAAACTATAATCAAAATTGCAGTATAAAAAACAGGATTTTAATACCTACCGGTAAACCCTTTTCTCCTAGTCCGTAGAGGATGCTGGAGTCCACTTCAGTACCATGGAGTATAGACGGTTCCGCAGGAGCCATGGGCACTTTAAGACTTTTCATGGGTGTGAACTGGCTCCTCCCTCTATGCCCCTCCTCTAGACCTCAGTATAGGAACTGTGCCCAGGGAGACGGACATTTCGAGGAAAGGATTTACTTTTAAATTAATGGTGAGATTCATACCAGCTCACACCTCAACCATGCTGCACAACATGGCATTCAACACAACACATGCCAACGGGCATGAACAATCTTTGCAGCAACATGCTGAAAATAACCGTAACACAACACTTGTGTAACTACAAACTAATCACTGCAGGTAAAGTACACACTGGGTCGGGCGCCCAGCATCCTCTACGGACTAGGAGAAAAGGATTTACCGGTAGGTATTAAAATCCTGTTTTCTCATACGTCCTAGAGGATGCTGGGGTCCACTTCAGTAACATGGGGTTATACCAAAGCTCCAGTACGGGCGGGAGAGTGCGGATGACCCTGCAGCACCGATTGACCAAACTTGAGGTCCTCATCGGCCAAGGTGTCAAACTCGTAAAACTTTGCAAACGTGTTTGCCCCTGACCAAGTAGCTGCTCGACAAAGTTGTAATGCCGAGACCCCCCGGGCAGCCGCCCAGGATGAGCCAACCTTTCTAGTAGAATGGGCATTTACCGACTTCGGTATCGGCAATCCTACCGTGGAATGAGCGTGCTGAATCGTCCCTCTGATCCAGCGCACAATGGTCTGCTTAGAAGCAGGACACCCAATCTTGTTGGGAGCATACAGGATAAACAGAGCCTCAGTTTTTCGTATCCTAGCTGTTCTTGTGGTATAAATTTTCAAAGCTCTAACCACATCAAGAGACTTTGACGCAGAGAAGGTGTCAGTAGCCACTGGCACCACAATAGGCTGGTTTATATGGAAAGACGAAACCACCTTCGGAAGAAATTGTTGGTGAGTTCTCAACTCCGCCCTATTTTCAAGGAAGATCAGGTAAGGACTCTTGTGAGACAAGACCCCCAACTCAGACACCCGCTTTGTGGATGCCAAGGCCAAGAGCATCACCACTTTCCAAGTGAGAAACTTCAATTCTATCTCCTGCAGAGGTTCAAACCAATCTAATTGAAGGAACTGCAACACCACATTAAGGTCCCATGGTGCCACCGGAGGCACAAATGGAGGTTGGATCTGCAGCACCCCTTTCACGAACGTCTGAACTTCAGGAAAGGAGGCCAATTGTTTTTGAAAGCAAACTGACAAGGCCAAAATCTGAACCTTGATTAAACCCAATCTTAGTCCCGCATCCACACCTGCCTGCAGAAAATGGAGAAAACTTCCCAACTGAAACTCTTCCGTAGGAGCCTTCTTGGATTCACACCAAGACACATATTTTCTCCAAATATGGTGGTAATGTTTAGATGTTACTCCTTTCCTGGCCTGAACAAGAGTGGGACTGACTTCCTTGGAATCCCCTTTCGGGCTAGCCATGCCGTCAAACGTAGCCGCGGTAAGTCTTGATACACGCATGGCCCCTGCTGCAGCAGGTCCTCGCGAGGAGGAAGAGGCCGAGGATCTTCCATGAGCAACTCCTGAAGATCTGGATGCCAAGCCCTCCTTGGCCAGTCTGGGGCAATGAGGATTGCTCGAACACTTGTTCATATTATTTTGAGAACTTTTGGTATTAGTGGAAGAGGAGGGAAGACATATACCAACCGAAACACCCACTGGGTCACCAGTGCATCCACTGCTACTGCTTGAGGGTCTCTCGACCTGGAACAATATCTCTGAAGCTTCTTGTTGAGACGAGATGCCATCATGTCTACTTGAGGAACTCCCCAAAGACTTATCACCTCTGCAAAGACTTCTTGGTGAAGGCCCCACTCTCCTGGATGGAGATCGTGTCTGCTGAGGAAGTCTGCTTCCCAGTTGTCCACTCCTGGAATGAAAATTGCCGACAGAGCTCTTGCATGTCTTTCTGCCCAGAGGAGGATCTTTGTCACCTCTGCCATTGCCGCTCTGCTTTTCGTTCCGCCCTGACTGTTTATGTACGCGACTGCTGTTACATTGTCCGACTGGATCTGCACTGGCTGATCTTGTAGAAGATGCACCGCTTGTAGAAGCCCGTTGTAAATGGCTCTCAACACCAGAACGTTTATGTGAAGACAGGATTCCTGACTTGACCATTTTCCTCGGAAACTTTTTCCCTGTGTAACTGCTCCCCAGCCTCGGAGACTTGCATCCATGGTTACTAGGACCCAGTCCTGAATCCCTCTAATAGGTGAGAACTGTGCAGCCACCACAGGAGCGAAATCCTGGCTTTGGAGGACAGGATTATCCTCTGGTGCATGTGTAGGTGGGATCCGGACCACTTGTCC
The DNA here is from genome assembly GCF_028390025.1 of Pseudophryne corroboree. Classification (NCBI taxonomy): domain Eukaryota; kingdom Metazoa; phylum Chordata; class Amphibia; order Anura; family Myobatrachidae; genus Pseudophryne; species Pseudophryne corroboree. The sequence goes on from NC_086447.1 coordinate 137,433,863, forward strand.
AACAGATCCCACATGGAATCTGCCAAACTGTATGGCCTCGTAGGCCGCTATCATCTTTCCCAACAACCGAATGCATTGATGTATCGACACTCTCGTCGGTTTCAATACTTGTTTGACCATTTTCTGGATCTCCAGAGCTTTTTCTACTGGAAGAAATACCCTCTGAACTTCTGTGTCCAGTATCATCCCCAGAAAAGACAATCTTGTCGTCGGTTCCAACTGCGACTTTGGAAAATTCTAAATCCAACCGTGTTGTTGGAGCACTGACAGGGAGAGTGCAATGTTCTGCACCAACTGTTCCTTGGATCTCGCTTTTATCAGGAGATTGTCCTGGTAAGGAATTATATTGACTCCTTGTTGTCGAAGGAGGACCATCATCTCTGCCATCACCTTGGTGAACACCCTCGCTGCCATGGAGAGTCTGAACGGCAATGTCTGGAACTGGTAATGGCAATCCTGTATTGCGAACCTCAGATAAGCCTGATGTGGAGGATAAATGGGAACATGTAAGTAGGCATCTTTTATGTCTACCGACACCATGACATCACCTTCCTCCAAACTGGAAATCACTGCCCTCAGAGATTCCATCTTGAACTTGAACCTTTTCAGGTAGAGATTCAGAGATTTCAGGTTTAGAATTAGTCTGACCGAGCCGTCCGGCTTCGGAACTACGAAGATGCTTGAATAAAAACCTCCTCCCTCCTGTGACAAGGGTACCAGGACAATGGCTTGATCCTGACATAATTTCTGAATTGCAGCCTTTACTACTTCTCTGTCTGGAAGAGAAGCTGGTAAGGTTGATTTGAAAAATCGTCATGGGGGGACGTCTTGAAACTCCAGCTTGAATCCATGGAACACTATTTGCAAAACCCATGGGTCCAGGCCAGATTGAGCCCAGATCTGACTGAAAAGTTTCAGACGTGCTCCCACCCGAGCAGACTCCCGCAAGGGAGCCCCAGCGTCATGCTGCAGATTTGGCAGAAGCAGGGGTGGACTTCTGCTTCTGCGATCCTGGAGACGCTGCATACTTTTTCCTCTTCCTCTCCCTCTACCTGCAAAGAAGGGGGAACCTATGGCCTTTTCGTATTTGTTGGGCCGAAAGGACTGCATCTGAGAGTGATGTGTCTTTTTAACCGGTGCAGGAGCATAAGGCAAGAATGTCGACTTACCTGCGGTAGCCGCAGAGACCAACGCATCCAGCCCATCTCCAAACAAGGCCTCACCTAAATACGGGAGAGCCTCCATATTTCTTTTGGAATCTGCGTCAGCATTCCACTGGTGAATCCACAACGCCCTTCGAGCCGAGACTGCCATGGTAGCGGCTTTTGAACCTAAAAGCCCAATATCCTTCATGGCTTCTAGCATGTATGCAGCAGCGTCTTTGATATGACCTAACTTTGGGAGAATCTCATCTCTATCTATCGTGTCAATTTCATACGACAAGTTATCTGACCATTTTTCAATAGCACTACTCACCCACGTGCAAGCAATGGTGGGTCTGAGCAGTGTACCATTGGCCACATAAATAGATTTTAATGTAGTCTCCAACTTGCGGTCTGCCGGCTCCTTTAGTGAAGCTGTCCCAGGTGAAGGGAGAATCACCTTTTTTGTTAACTGTGACAGGGCACTGTCTAAAACTGGGGGTGACTCCCATCTTTTCCTGTCCTCTGCCGGGAAAGGATAAGCAACCTGAATCCTTTTGGGAATCTGAAATTTCTTTTCAGGGTTTGCCCAAATTCCCTCAAAGAGAGTATTTAGCTCGTGAGAAGGAGGGAAAGTTACATTAATTTTCTATTCTTTATAAAAATAAGCCTTCTCCTGAGGTAAAGGAGGGGCTTCCGTAACTTCCAAAATCTCCCTTATAGCAACAATCATGTATTGAATGCTTTTTGCCAATTTAGGATCTATTTCCCTGGAATCACTAGTGTCAACACAGGAATCAGAGTCCGTGTCGGTATCAGTTTGTACTATTTGTGCAAATGGTCTTTTATGTGACCCAGAGGGGTCCCCTGCGGATGAAAAAGCAGAACCACTAAAAATCACATCTTCCACTGATTTTCTCCAGTTTTCTGCATGAGACTCAGACTTATCTAATCTTTTACTGATATGATTCACACTATCACGTAATTCTTTCACCCATTCAGGCTCGTGGTGTGCCGGCAGCGCCACCACATTACAACTCTGTGTCCCTAAAATGGCTCCCTCAGGGGAAGAGCTCCCTGCCTCAGACATGTCACACACGTGCACAACCACACCACAGACACTCCGGGACTTATAGGGGACAGACCCACAGTAGAATCTGTCAGAAGGACACAGATAGGATTCGCCAGTTCACAACCCAGCGCCAGTGATAAATATTCCGTGAAACACAATATGCCCATAGACCTGTAGTGCTTTTATAATGATAATTTCACACTATAGCACCAAATTACACTGTGCCCCCCCCCCCCCCCCCCCCCCTGTTTTACACCCGGATACTTGGTTCAGAACTGGAGGAGGACCAGCGTTCTTCTCTGCAGCCTGGAATGAGAGAAAATGGTGCTGAGCAGTGTGCTGGCTGCCTGAGGAGGAAGCCCCGCCCCCGTAATGGTGCATTTCGCCTCAGATTTTTCAATAGTGATATTTATACTGGTGGGGGTAGGACTGTGCCTCAGCAACTTATGTCCCTGTGTCTGCCAGTTATTAGTAGGTTTCATGCTGCCCAGGGCGCCCCCATCCCCCCCCTGGGCCTGCACCCTGCTGTGCCTGTGTTACCGGGTAGCATGGCGCGCAGCGTTTCTGCCCGCTGCGCGGTACCTTTCAGCCGTCACGATGAAGATCCTTCTTCGTAAACACTCACCTGTCTTCTGACTTCTGGCTCTGTAAGGGGGGTGACGGCGGGCTGTGGGAGTGAGCACATAGCCGCAGCTAGCGTTCAGTACCCTTCAGGAGCTAATGTCCTGTTAGCCAGAAGCAGAGCCAAGGAACTATTCAGGAAGTTGGTTCCTACTTCTGCCCCCTAAGTCCCACGAAGCAGGGAGACTGTTGCCAGCAGTTCTCCCTGAAAATAAAAAACCTAATATAAAGTCTTTCAGAGAAACTCAGTAGAGCTCCCCTGGAGTGCATCCAGTCAGCCTGGGCACATTTTCTAAACTGAGGTCTGGAGGAGGGGCATAGAGGGAGGAGCCAGTTCACACCCATGAAAAGTCTTAAAGTGCCCATGGCTCCTGCGGAACCGTCTATACCCCATGGTACTGAAGTGGACCCTAGCATCCTCTAGGATTTATGAGAAATAAATCAGCCAGTATACCCTGCACAGACTGAATATAACCCACCCAAATCTAACTCTCTCTGCACATGTTATATCTGTACTCCCTGCAGTGCACATGGGCCCTCATTCCGAGTTGATCGGTCGCAAGGCGAATTTAGCAGAGTTACACACGCTAAGCCGCCGCCTACTGGGAGTGTATCTTAGCATCTTAAAATTGCGACCGATGTATTCGCAATATTGCGATCACAAACTACTTAGCAGTTTTAGAGTAGCTCCACACTTACTCTGCCTGTGCGATCAGTTCAGTGCTTGTCGTTCCTGGTTTGACGTCACAAACACACCCAGCGTTCGCCCAACCACTCCCCCGTTTCTCCGGCCACTCCTGCGTTTTTTCCGGAAACGGTAGCGTTTTCAGCCACACGCCCATAAAACGGCCTGTTTCCGCCCAGTAACACCCATTTCCTGTCAATCACATTACGATCGCCGGAGCGATGAAAAAGCCGTGAGTAAAAATACTATCTTCATTGTTAAATTACTTGGCGCAGTCGCAGTGCGAATATTGCGCATGCGTACTAAGCGGATTTTCATTGCGATGCGATGAAAAATACCGAGCGAACGACTCGGAATGAGGGCCATGGTTTTGCCCAACTGCTAACAAATTTGCTGCTGCAATCAACTCTGAATTACCCCCATTATGTGCTGATGTTGACAAAAACTGATTTTCAGCTTAGTGAGCAGGAAGACGAAGCTGCTGGTTATAAATATTTAGTGGATTGTCACCTGACACGGGTTTAATGTGAAGATTTGCTTTTCCTCAGTGACTATGGGGCAGATGTATTAAGCCTGGAGAAGTGATAAAGCAGTGATAGGTGGAAGGTGATAACGTACCAGCCAATCATTACAGTTTTGAAAAATGACAGTTAGTAACCGATTGGCTGGTGCGTTATCACCTTCCACTTATCACCGTTTTATCACTTCTCCAGGCTTAATACATCTGCCCCTGAGTCCTAAATTTCAGAGTTTCTTTACAAGACTCAATTATAACTCCGTAATGGGCTGTATATCCTTGAATTCCTATGTTTCGCTGTCACTTAACCTTTTTAATAGATATATATTGCTACATGCAAAGTTACATACCTCCCAACTTGTATGTGTCATGAAGAGTGTCATCTGCGCGTGCCTGCCCAAAAAGGGTGCGTGGTTTCACGAGAGGGTCCGTGATTGTGAGCCACGCCCCCATTTTTGTCACTGAGAGGGCATGCCCAGCGCTCTGTGAGCTGCTGGCATGTCCCCTCTCCTGTCTCCACTGAATAGATGCTATGTGCATGTGCACAGCGTCTATCCACCGCTGCCCGCAGCGAGTGCAGGAGCCTCCCAACTGCCCCCCACCGTGGGACACTGCGGCCCACGGGTGGGACAGCGGGACTGTCCTCATAAAATGGGACAGTTGGGAGGTATGAAGTTATTGAGCTTCATATGGGTTTCTTGAAAACTGTCTTTCCTGGGGTGGAAGAAGTTATGGTTGTTGACTATCAGACAGACCGATATGCCTGTTCCAGTCTCTGGGCACTTCTTTAAAAATGAAGTAAACAGGGAGCTACAGGCCAAAATCTCCTAGAGGATCATCTATGAAGTCTGGGGGTGTGGCTGAAACCTATCTGTCAAAAAGAGTGCTAGGCTATGTTAGTCTGCTCATAAGTAGCTGTCTCTAGTGCACTGTAATATTTATCAGCCTGTTGTGTGTTGTCATGGTGTAATCTACCTTTCCTGATGCTGACAATGTCTTTTGCATTGATAGAGCCTGCCATGAAAGTGACTCTTTCTCACTGCTGGCTGCTCTCCTCAGTGGGTCTGTCCTCAAAACTACTGTCCACCAGCTGCTTTATAAGGTAATGCAGTCTGCCTCTATGTCTGGGCTGCTGTCACTCACAGGGATTTGCTGCAACGCCCGGCCCTCATAGGACTTAGGGACCAGTTTAGTGGCTGAACTGTCACTGCTTGCCGAGCCTGCAGCCCCTCTCACCATGGCAGCCTCCTCAGCAACACCTCGAGACTTCCATCAGCCGCAGGGCACCCTCACAGGAGGCACCCTGCATCGCAGTTACAGCACTGCTCAGTCAGTCAGCGCTTCCCCGCTGTTACCACAGCGCTGCTCCGCTCCCTTACAGAGCCACTTGAAGACTGTTTTGGCTGTCGTGGAAGCCTTACATCGTTTTCTGCTCACTGCTAGCTGTTGACTTAAGATGGCCGCCCCAGTACTCCAACGGTCTCTTTATTTTGAACCTGACAGTTAACTGATTCTGCGCATGCTGGCTCCCTACCATGTTACCCCCTGAGTCAGCAGTGTCTCTGTGCCAGATGCAGCATGGATTATGTCATTAACCATTTCCCTGCAGCAAGTAGAAAGTGTTCAGCCAGGCTGCATTTTGTAGGGCGTAAAAGTGCACAAAAGTCCATAGCACATCTGTGGCAGCCCTGATGGGGTGCCACAGATCAGCTACTGTACAGGTTGAGTATCCCATATCCAAATATTCCGAAATACGGAATATTCCGAAATACGGACTTTTTTGAGTGAGATTGAGATAGTGAAACCTTTGTTTTCTGGTGACTCAATGTACACAAACTTTGTTTAATACACAAAGTTATTAAAAATATTGTATTAAATGACCTTCAGGCTGTGTATATAAGGTGTATATGAAACATAAATGAATTGTGTGAATGTACACACACTTTGTTTAATGCACAGTTATAAAAAATATTGGCTAAAATGACCTTCAGGCTGTGTGTATAAGGTGTATATGTAACATAAATACATTCTGTGCTTAGATTTAGGTCCCATCGCCATGATACCTCATTATGGTATGCAATTATTCCAAAATACGGAAAAATCCCATATCCAAAATACCTCTGGTCCCAAGCATTTTGGATAAGGGAGACTCAACCTGTATTACCACAGACTCCAGTCGCTCATTGCTGTCTGTCCTGTCACACTCCATTGTGCACAATAGTGTATCTGGGGGGTCATTCCGAGTTGTTCGTAGCTGTGCTAAATTTAGCACAGCTACGATCAGACACTCAGACATGCGGGGGGACGCCCTTCACAGGGCTAGTCCGCCCCACATGTCAGTGCCGGAACCCCCCCACAGAAATGCAAAATCATTGCACAGCTCCTGCGGCTGGCCGGGAGAACCTCCTCACACCCCGGGTCGCAGCGGCTGCATGTGACGTCACGCAGCCACTGCGGCCCGCCCCCCAATGGTCCGGTCACGCCTGCTTAATGCCGCCGTCCATCCCCCTCCCGCCCAGCGACCGTCTCTGCCTCAGAAGCGATCACTAGGCAACGACGGCTGGCATGCGCCGGCGCACTGCGACGCCGGTGCATGCGCAGTTCCGACCCGATCGCTGCACTGCGATAAATTGCAGCGAGTGATCGGGTCAGAATGACCCCCCGATTCCTCTGACTCTCTGGTGCTAATAAGCAGAAGCTCTCATAATTTTATCACCACATGGGGTTTCTAACATTATTGAAATGTGTGATGGCATGGCATAACATAACATAACATAACATAACATGTAGTGATGTGCACCGGAAATTTTTCGGGTTTTGTGTTTTGGTTTTGGATACGGTTCCGCGGTCGTGTTTTGGATTCGGACGCGTTTTACCAAAACCTCCCTGAAAATTTTTTGTCGGATTCGGGTGTGTTTTGGATTCGGGTGTTTTTTTTACAAAAACCCCTCAAAAACAGCTTAAATCATAGAATTTGGGGGTCATTTTGATCCCATAGTATTATTAACCTCAATAACCATAATTTACACTCATTTTCAGTCTATTCTGAACACCTCACAATATTATTTTTAGTCCTAAAATTTGCACCGAGGTCGCTGGATGGCTAAGCTAAGCGACACAAGTGGCTGACACAAACACCTGGCCCATCTAGGAGTGGCATTGCAGTGTCAGGCAGGATGGCACTTCAAAAAAATAGTCCCCAAACAGCACATGATGCAAAGAAAAAAAGCGGCGCACCAAGGTCGCTGTGTGACTAAGCTAAGCGACACAAGTGGCCGACACAAACACCTGGCCCATCTAGGAGTGGCACTGCAGTGTCAGGCAGGATGGCACTTCAAAAAAATAGTCCCCAAACAGCACATGATGCAAAGAAAAAAAGAGGCGCACCAAGGTCGCTGTGTGACTAAGCTAAGCGACACAAGTGGCCGACACAAACACCTGGCCCATCTAGGAGTGGCACTGCAGTGTCAGACAGGATGGCACTTCAAAAAAATAGTCCCCAAACAGCACATGAGGCAAAGAAAAAAAGAGGCGCACCAAGGTCGCTGTGTGACTAAGCTAAGCGACACAAGTGGCCAACACAAACACCTGGCCCATCTAGGAGTGGCACTGCAGTTTTCTAGCGAGAGGATGAGTGCTTCCATCCTCATGTCAAGCTGAACCACTAGCCATGAACATATGCCAGGGCCTCAGCCGTTCCTTGCCACTCCGTGTCGTAAATGGCATATTGGCAAGTTTACGCTTCTCCTCAGACGCTTTTAATTTTGATTTTTGGGTCATGTTACTGAACTTTTGTTTTTTGGATTTTACATGCTCTCTACTATGACATTGGGCATCGGCCTTGGCAGACGACGTTGATGGCATTTTATCGTCTCGGCCATGACTAGTGGCAGCAGCTTCAGCACAAGGTGGAAGTGGATCTTGATCTTTCCCTATTTTAACACAAAAGAGGGTATACAACGACAGTAAATGCGCAATAAAAACAGAACGAGCAGCCTTGCTACTACACCAAAGGGGACAAACACTAAAATCCCTAATAGTTCAAATAGTAGAAAAGTGTGCAGCACGCACTGGCGCTCAAACGGTAAGATGAATCCCTTGAATTTTAAAGGGATAAATGGAATGGGACCATTAACAAGATAAAGTGCATTTATTTGAACACACCAACATGAATATACAATAAAACCTATAAGTTAAAATACAAAAACACGAACACACATGGACTTGGAGGCAGTGGCTTGTATAAAGTGACTGTGCAGTAAGTATATGATCAATCTCTCACCATGTGGGGGCCCTGCGGTGGGCTAGCTTTGAATAAGCAGTTATGGTCCAGAGCTGAAATAGCCCAAATGCAACGTGTTTCGGTCGAATCAATCTGACCTTTCTCAAGTTTTGGATCAAAAACTTGAGAAAGGTCAGATTGATTCGACCGAAACGCGTTGCATTTGGACAGAGGACTGACTGGACCAAGGAGCGGTGACACTACTGGAAGGACCTGTGTGCTGATCCATGCTCTATGCGGTGGTGCCGGGCTATTTCAGCTCTGGACCATAACTGCTTATTCTAAGCTAGCCCACCGCAGGGCCCCCACATGGTGAGGGATTGATCATATACTTACTGCACAGTCACTTTATACAAGCCACTGCCTCTAAGTCCATGTGTGTTCGTGTTTTGTATTTTAACTTATAGTTTTTATTGTATATTCATGTTGGTGTGTTCAAATAAATGCACTTTATCTTGTTAATGGTCCCATTCCATTTATCCCTTTAAAATTCAAGGGATTCATCTTACAGTTTGAGCGCCAGTGCGTGCTGCACACTTTTCTACTTTCTCTATTTTACCCTCCACATTTTTGTTCTCCAGTTTTTAATGTGTGGAATTATATGCCAGTATCAATAGCAATGGCCTACTACTATATATACTGCGCACAACTGAAATGCACCACAGGTATACTTGACGACACAGAGGTAGGTAGAGCAGTGGCCTTTCGTACCGTACTGCTATATATATATATATACTGGTGGTCACTGTCAGCAAACTGCAAAACTAAAATGCACCACAGGTATAGAATCTAGATGGATAGTATATTTGACGACACAGAGGTAGGTAGAGCAGTGGCCTTCCATACCGTACTGCTATATATATATACTGGTGGGCACTGTCAGCAAACTGCAAAACTAAAATGCACCACAGGTATAGAATCTAGATGGATAGTATACTTGACGACACAGAGGTAGGTAGAGCAGTGGCCTTCCGTACCGTACTGCTATATATACTGGTGGTCACTGTCAGCAAACTGCAAAACTAAAATGCACCACAGGTGTAGAATCTAGATGGATAGTATACTTGACGACACAGAGGTAGGTAGAGCAGTGGCCTTCCGTACCATACTGCTATATATATATACTGGTGGTCACTGTCAGCAAACTGCAAAACTAAAATGCACCACAGGTATAGAATCTAGATGGATAGTATACTTGACGACACAGAGGTAGGTAGAGCAGTGGCCTTCCGTACTGTACTGCTATATATATATACTGGTGGTCACTGTCAGCAAACTGCAAAACTAAAATGCACCACAGGTATAGAATCTAGATGGATAGTATACTTGATGACACAGAGGTAGGTAGAGCAGTGGCCTTCCGTACCATACTGCTATATATACTGGTGGTCACTGTCAGCAAACTGCAAAACTAAAATGCACCACAGGTATAGAATCTAGATGGATAGTATACTTGACGACACAGAGGTAGGTAGAGCAGTGGCCTTCCGTACCGTACTGCTATATATACTGGTGGTCACTGTCAGCAAACTGCAAAACTAAAATGCACCACAGGTATAGAATCTAGATGGACAGTATACTTGACGACACAGAGGTAGGTAGAGGAGTGGCCTTCCGTACCGTACTGCTATATATACTGGTGGTCACTGTCAGCAAAACTCTGCACTGTACTCCTCCTATATAATACTGCTGGTCCCCAGTCCCCACAATAAAGCAGTGTGAGCACAGATATATGCAGCACACTGAGCACAGATATGGAGCGTTTTTCAGGCAGAGAACGGATAAAACTGGTGGTCACTGATCAGCAAAACTCTGCACTGTACTCCTCCTATATAATACAGCTGCTCCCCAGTCCCCACAATTAAGCAGTGTGAGCACAGATATATGCAGCACACTGAGCACAGATATGGAGCGTTTTTCAGGCAGAGAATGGATAAAACTGGTGGTCACTGATCAGCAAAACTCTGCACTGTACTCCTCCTATATAATACAGCTGCTCCCCAGTCCCCACAATTAAGCAATAAGCACAAATATTTGCATCAACATTAATAAACAGAGAGGACGCCAGCCACGTCCTCTCCCTAACATTTCCAATGCACGAGTGAAAATGGCGGCGACGCGCGGCACCTTATATAGAATCCGAATCTCGCGAGAATCCGACAGCGGGATGATGACGTTCGGGCGCGCTCGGGTTAACCGAGCCATACGGGAGAATCCGAGTATGCCTCGGACCCGTGTAAAATGGGTGAAGTTCGGGGGGGTTCGGTTTCCGAGGAACCGAACCCGCTCATCACTAATAAGAAGTATGATTTAGCAATATGTGTGTGCAGCTGATATAAATGTTTGTGCTGCTCTCTGCTGTAACTCACTGTAGATAATAACATTTAGAGGTCAATTCAATTAGTAACTTGGGATGGCGAGTTTCCATTACAACAGTGTTGAAACACAAGAAATGTCAGATAAACACTCCTCCCTCACATCCCAATCTCAACCCAAACTTGTGTTCAGCAGTACCATGTGTGTATCATATAGCTGCACTTACTGAACTGCACAACTTAGTCACATTTAATTGAATTGTCTCCTAAGTGTCATGCCAGCCAGGATCTCACATAACCTTTCACAACAAATAACATATTACCAGTGTCGGACTGGGGCATGTAGGGCCCACCTGGGGAATGCTGTGGTAGGGGCCCATGTTTAGGGGTGTGGCCAGTCTGCTGAGGGGGTGTGGCCTGCCACCTCATTGGTTTGACTAACCATTAGAGATTGCAATGTCTGGGCCCCTTCATACATATATACAGTAAATTCAGCTGCTGCATGCATGATAATGTACCAGATTAATAACAGATTAATAACACAATGCACTGTAGAAAATACCCCATAGTCCAGTATAAGGTAACATATGTATAATGTATAATTCAAGTGCACAGTTTAGAACCTGATCCTTAGAGCAGGAGGTGGGGCCCCAGGCAGTAGGGCCCACCGGTGGTTTCCCCTGTACCCCTGTGGGCCAGTCCAAGCCTGCATACTACCCAAACAGTCTCTGAAGCTATTGTACTAAGCTGGTCAAATATCTAGATAGCTACAGTATACTATAGAAAATCTGGTGGCATCTGACACAGTCTCATGGACGTTTTAGAATACGTTTTATGCTTTATAAGGGTGCTATAGCAACATTCAAACTTAAATGAGAAATGCTGTTTTCTTTATCTGCTGAGACATTGATTGAATTGCTTTATAAGGTGGAGGACTAGCATTCATATAAAACAGTGTGACCATGTCAAAGTCGGAAAAATATCATGCTACACGTTGCCATATATTCACCTCATGCGCTTGCCCGCTGCACATGCACATTCTCTCCCGTGCGTGCGGATACTCGCAGCTGCGTGATGGCGCCTCCTCAGCCATGCGCTCGAGCGCGTGGTATGTGCATTTACGGTAGAGTTTGTGTGCGTCTAGCGGGCGACTCAATTGTTAAATAATAAAACCAAATAGTATGTTTTATAGATAATGTTCCCCTTAATAATGACTGTAAGTTTGTTTAATGTAACTGGTCGCTGGACAGAGAAATTCCTCTTTGCATGATACGAAGGGTCAGACAGGGTTTGAGCAGTGGTGTCTGGTACCTAACTAAAGAACATTTTATTAGAAACAATCCGGTGCTGGTTAGGTAAAGATTAATCGCTCCTGCGTATAGTTATGTCTATTAGTAGTTTCTGGACATTTACTATATTTGCGGTTCATTATCCATGCTGCGGGAATTCTGAGATTCCCTCCCACCTGAGCAGTTTGATATAGTCACAGCCCACCTGTTCAAACTAACCTATGACCTTTTGTTATGATGCGAGGAGACATTCCTGTGTCCAATGAACAATAAGATTATAGGTCCCTTTGTAGTATACTGTACGCAGTGTATATAAGGACAGCCAGCCTGGCCAGCTCAGTCTCTTCTCTCCACAAACGGTTTTCATCTTGACTAACTCGGAGCTGGTACCAGGACTGCGCTGCGATTATTCCCCAGTGTGTGTAAGTTATTCTCTGTGACCATTCTAAATCTCTGACTGTATTTGCCATATTCTCTCTCTCTGTTATTGTATAAGATTGTGACGCTATTGTATATTTATGTGTAGTTATTCTGCTTAGATATTGATGTTAGCCTGTAGTGTATGAACTGTTAACTGTTTTTAACTTTTACATAGCTAGATATTGTTAGTAAAGGTGTTGGAACCTTAGCAAGGTATTGTGTGTTTATTACATTGCTGAGAGTATTCAGAGCGTCTCAATCGCTCAAGAGGCTTTCATACAATAGAGGTTAATTAGCATTGCATTGTGCTCACATTACAAAACCAAGGATTACAGTATAGGCTCAGCCTTTCATTGAGTTGCATACAAGGTTTACTGAGTGTCATCTCGTGAGCGTCTGCGCCGCTCGTGTTCCCCTCGTGGTCACGAGCGTCCGCTACGCTGGTAGCGTAGCATTACGGTAGTCGGCCGCCTATAGCGTGCTCGACACCAAGCGTTAAGCTGTGAGCGAGCGTGCCGCATGTGCGTCTCGACCACGGCTAAGCGTCTGTTACGCTAAGTGCGTACCCTTACGGTACCCCATACGCCAATTGCGTACTGAGTCTCTTACCCACTTTATAGTGAATGTAATAAGATAAATATTTAGCTTTATCAATTGGCGGCTCGTCCGTCCTCCACATATCCGCACTAGCGAACACAGACTTTATCTGTCAGCAAGGGCGGGAAGGCAGTATCCCTTCGTATCGGGATACAGTAGTGCTGGCTAGATAAGCGTCTGTTTCGCTACGCTGTAGGAGTGCTGGTGGAATCCGGAACCGGAAGGTAAGAACAGTACGCTATTGTCTTTTAAACTGTTTTATTTCTGTTTGGTACACATTGCGTACGCAACACACGCACACACCTGTATTTCTTTTTCCATTTGTGTATTTTCACACCTCACCTTCCTGCTTGCCATTTATCATTGATAACGTGCTGAGAAAGATTTGCTGCTATTAGTAGTTAAAAGTAAAATTAATACGTTAAGGAGTAATTTGTAAAACACGCGCACGGCTTGCCTAAGATACAAGGAAGTTCTGTGTGGTGTTCAGTAAATGATTACAGTTAAAGATCATCTACATTGATATAAACGTGTTAATTGTATTTCTGTGGATATACCTGGCTTGCGTACATGTGTCTCTAACAAAGGGCGGGACTAGCGTATGCGACGCAAGGGCCGACGCACGGAGCGTATATTACGCAACGGAGCGTCTGGGTACGCCCACGTGATACAAATCACACAATAGTATTGTTTAAGTTAGGCGATAAGGAGGCAACGCGATAATAGCGCAAATCAATCTCAGTGTCTAAAATTTTAAGCTAATAGATCCTTCTCTAGTTGCAACTCCTCGGGATTAGCCTGCGATACTGAATGAAAGGGATTTCTGCGCAGAAACGAAAGTAAAGAGTATATGAGGTTAAAGAGTGTGTATATATATATAAGTTTCTAAATTTTGGGGTTGAACCACAGGAAATCATCGAGTTCTCGTGAGGTACATACGTGTAAGTGACGGCACGGTGGCCTGGGAGGCATTCCTTGTTAAAAAAATTTAAAATAAGAGCATTAGAGTATAGCAGACCAGGAGGTCTACTGTAGCACAGACCAGGAGGTCCAGACAGACCAGGAGGTCAAGGTACAGCAGACTAGAAAGTCCGCTATAGATAAAGAGATAAAGGAGCACAACACCAGGAAGGGTTGGTGCGGTACCCATATAGGCCATTAAGCTCTGGCTGAAGGAATTCGCAGCCACAATTTTCGATTCCACTGGTCGCTCCGCACATAAGATTAGTTGCTTATGTGCCGAACGATTGTACCGCACATAATTGTGTGCATTAGTTAGTAACTTGACCCAGTACCATTTGCGTACGCTAGAGGGGTCATAAACGCTATTTGTACTTTCTAACGTGATTTGTGTAATTTTTTTTATTTTAAGGGAGGTTCGCTGGGTCACTCGGGAATTCTCTAACAACCAATAGTTACTGGGAAGGGTTAAGTGCTCTTCGGATCACACCCACATGTTCCAGTAAATAGAGGTTCAGGTCGCAGGGGCCCTAGGTTGAGTACGCCAGCGCTAAGGCAGTGTGTGGGCGTATTGGTCGACGTGGGCGAGTGAGTGGAGGTACTCGGTAAACTTCCGCCGCCGGCCTACCCCGGACATCTTGGTTTTTGTAAGGGTTCGCTGAAGACCCTGATTTGAAGGTCAGAGGTAGTGAAAGCAACACCTGCAAAGATGGGGGCCAGTTGTTCAGGTAGGGGGCAATCAACCTCGGTTCGGGTTGACTTAGTAAACCGACCAATCGGGTCGGCAAGGTATGTCATGTGTGAGAAATACGGTTCACACACAGAGGTTTTGTGCAATGAATGGGAAAGAATGACTGTGCATGATGGGGAAAAGTTCCCACGGGTAGGCAGTTTTAGTCCCGAGGTGTTACAAAATCTAAGGAGAAGGATATGTCTCATTAAATCTGCAAAGAGACGGATCAAACATTACGATTATTTACAGTTATGGCAACAGGAAGGTGAAATACAAAGAGGATTGGCTCAAGTGGCTGGATCTAACCCTATCAGGAAACTGATAGCCACCGCTCCACCACCACCATACATAACGGGAGAGAAAGTGGTTACAGAGAATGACACACTGGTGTATGATAAACATGCACTTAGTAACTGTATAAATGTTAAGAATAATGTAACCAAGATTGTTGATGCTAATATTAACCCGTGCAAGCTGTACCCTGTTTTAAACTTTCCCCAGGATTGTGACCAAGAGGATGAACCAACAAGAATATCGGCACTCTCTCTAGCAGCCACCATAGCAGAAACAACAGTGGGCACGTCCCAACCAGTAAGAGCAGTATCAAAGGCCCCTAGTGGAGGGACAGGTGAGGTCGTATCAACTGGTAAGTACGGCACTATTCACTATGCTGAAACCATTACACCACATGTTGTAGAATCTACTCAGAATGATGTTATTAAACTTAATCCCGTTAGGGTAATTGCAGTGCCAAATGGGAAAACTGACACTTCAGGAGTCACTCCTGTCAGACACATCGCCATGCACTGCCCCTTTTCCCGAATGGAATTAAGATCAATGGTGTCGGAATTCCCTGATCCTAGGAAAGATCTAGTTGCAAGCCAGAAATACATTAGAGATCTAGGAAATACTGTGGAGCCCAATAACAAAGACTGGCAGATATTGCTGAGGGCATATTTACCCTCCAGTGTCGACTCAGCGAGATTTATAGCTGACTGTAAATTAGATGAAGAGGTACCCCTTACGGATGTGTACAACCAAGATAATGTAAAGAGAATAAATTTACAGTTAAAAGAGTATTTCCCAGCTGTTGCCAAATGGAACAAAATTTTCTCCATCAAACAGAAATAGGGAGAAACAGCTGCTGATTATTTTCATCGGGCACTACAGGAAATGGCTAAGTATACAGGCATAGAAGACATTAAGACAAATGTGAATCATAGAGAAGTAGCAGTATCTGTGTTAATGGATGGTTTAAAGGAAGTATTGAGGACGAGGGTACAGACCACCCAACCATGTTGGCGAGGTCTGTCGGTGGCTACTTTGAGAGAGGCCGCTATTGATCATGATCGGAATATCACCAGACACAGGGAGTCACAAAGTGATAAGTTAATGGCCGTAAGTATACAGGCCCTGACCACAAGGCCACCTCTGTATAAATCTCCGACCCCTGTGGGTAAGTCAAATGTGGTAACTTGTTATTACTGTCATAAAGAGGGACATTTTGCACGAGACTGTAGATCGAAAAATGCACAAAAATCATAACAACCCCCTAGACAACGACATGACACACGAAATTGGGATCAAGGACCGCAGAGACGGAGTTATGAGCCACACGCAGGGGAAACAAAAAGGTATCCCCCAAGAAGAGACTGGCAAGTCGCTGATAGTTCCCATTTACCCCCTTCACAGGTAATAGCTGCCAGCGCAATGCAGGGAGGTCATCACGCACAAATCTCTAAATTTCCTTGTAGATACGGGGGCGTCCAAGTCAGTGATAAATTCGACCGTGGGCATGAGAACCACTGGTAAAAACAATTCCAGCCATGGGAGTAACAGGAGTAGTACAGCACTACCCTTTAAGCAAACCAGCAGAGATTACGATAGGGCCTTTGCATACCAAGCATTCTTTTCTGCTGGCTGCATCGGCTCCGACTAATCTCCTAGGGAGAGATTTACTGTGCAAAATGGGATGCGTCATATACTGTACTCCTGAAGGTGTGTTCTTGGACATACCCGAAAACCACGCTCAGGAAGCGCAGGATATGCTAGACTCCCCAACAAGATTAATGTCACACACTGTTGTTGTAAATAGGTGTCCGTCCAAGGTAGAGGAAATTATTTCCCAGATACCGGAATCACTTTGGACCAAGGATGGACAAGACACTGGATTAATGGCAAACGTAGCCCCAGTAGTTGTGCAAGTAAAAGACGGTAGGATAGCTCCAAAAATCCCACAATACCCTCTGAAGCCAGAGGTGGAGTTAGGAGTTTACCCTGTAATAGAGCGCTTGCTACAACAGGGCATTCTGGTAAGAACGTCCAGCACTGCCAATAGTCCCATCTTCCCTGTTAAAAAGAGTGGGGGGAGGGGTTACAGATTAGTGCAGGATCTAAGAGGGATCAACAAAATAGTTGAGAGTCAATTCCCTGTAGTGCCAAATCCAGCTGTCATCCTTATGCAAATCCCTCCCACTGCCAAATTTTTCACTGTGATTGACCTCTGCTCCGCTTTCTTCTCGGTACCTCTGCACCCTGACAGTCAATACTTATTCGCATTCACATACAGAGGAGTTCAGTACACTTGGACTCGATTACCACAAGGTTTCATAGACAGTCCAAGTATTTTCTCACAGGCCCTGCATGATTGTTTACAGTCTTTCCAACCAGAGAGTGGATCAATATTGATACAGTATGTGGATGATTTACTGCTGTGTTCAGATTCACTGGAAGCGTCCCTGAGAGATACAAAACAACTCCTGTTTCATCTTTCAGACACAGGACACAAGGTTTCCAAGGACAAGTTACAGTTATGCCAGACCCGTGTGAAGTATTTGGGACACTGTCTAACACAAGGACTGAGACACCTTACCGCTGATAGAATTCAAGCAATTCGTGACATGACCCTGCCACAAACCCAGCAACAGATTAGAACATTTTTAGGAATGTGTGGGTATTGCCGTAACTGGATCCCAGGTTTTTCCATACTAGCCCTACCTTTGCAGGAGATGGTCTCCTCAAACAAACCTGATCGGATTTCGCACACAGATGAGTCTGAGATGGCATTTGAGAGACTTAAACAGTGCCTAACGCAGGCACCAGCATTAGGTATGCCTGACTATGGGAAACCCTTTGAGCTGTACGGAACAGAGAGTGCTGGGTACGCAGCAGGTGTCTTAACCCAGAAGCATGGTGATGCCAGCAGGCCGGTAGCCTACTATAGCGCTCAACTAGACACGGTAGCGCGATCCCTCCCCACATGCTTGCGAAGCGTTGCAGCAATAGCATTGCTAGTCACAAAAAGCGAAGATGTAGTGCTAGGACACAATCTCACAATTCATACACCACATGCAGTGTCAGCCTTACTGAATTCGGCCCAAACCAGACACGTCTCATCAGCGCGGTTTACAAGATGGGAATTGGCATTGATGGCCCCGTAAACATCACCATAAGGAGATGCAGCGCATTAAATCCTGCAACGTATCTCCCAGGTGTGCCTGGACAGGCACAAAGGGTGGAGGATGAGAGTGATGGTGAAGGAGGATTTAATACAGGGGATGACACGCATGATTGTATGGAATATTTGACCCAAAATTTCACGGCAAGGCCTGACATCAGTGACAACCCACTGGAAGATGTAGATTTTACTTTCTACACTGACGGTAGTTGTCACAGACAGACGGACTCGGGAGACTTGTGTACTGGATACGCAGTCGTAGATGACCAAGGTACCATAGAACCGGAACCGCTAGGCCCACCACACTCAGCACAAGTTGCTTAACTGGTTGCCCTAACCAGAGCATGTGAATTGGCTAAGGGCAAATCAGCCAATATTTACACAGATTCTAGGTACGCCTTTGGAGTAGTCCGTGATTTCGGGGCCCTATGGCACCTCAGAAATTTCATGACGGCAGCTGGCACACCTGTAGCGCATGCAGCCCACATCAAAAAACTTCTAACAGCGATACAGGAACCCGACAGAGTGGCTGTTATCAAGTGTAAAGCTCACACATATAGCCAAGACCCGGTATCACTTGGTAACAGCCGAGCAGACGAAGCTGCTAAATCAGCAGCTAGTAACCCCATACAGACAGTACACAACTGATGGTATTTAATACTGTAAACACACAGAAATTGTGTGAAATGCAAAATTTGTGTTCCCCACAGGAAAAGGCAGTTTGGAGGTCAAAAGGATATGGCCAGGAGTCCTCAGGACTCTGGACAGATGGACAGGGTAAGCCAGTGACACCCAGAGCATACCTTCCAAGTCTAGCGGAAGCGGCACATGGGCTGACTCATCTAGGCAAAGAAGGAATGTGTAAGTTGGTAAGAGCTTATTGGTGCGCCCCAGGATTTTCTTCCCATGCGGGTAAAAGAGCGATGACATGTCTCACCTGCTTGAGGAAGAATATCGGAAAGGCAATACCGACAGAGCCATCCCATATCCCTCCGACAGATGGCCCTTTTCAGGTAATACAAATTGATTTCATACAATTGCCACCTTGTAGAAATGTAAAATATGTATTGGTCTGTATTGATGTGTTCTCAAATTGGGTTGAAGCATTTCCAGCGGCCACAAATACCGCTGTATTTACTGCAAAGAAAATTGTGCAGGAATTTGTGTGTAGGTATGGTATCCCTAGAATCATTGAAAGTGATAGGGGTACCCATTTTACAGGTGAAGTCTTTCAAACAATGTGTAAGTTGATGGGAATTAATAGTAAGCTGCACACTCCGTACCGCCCCCAGGCGAGTGCGAAGGTGGAAAGAGTAAACAGCACTATTAAAAATAAATTGAGCAAGGTAATGACTGAAACAGGACTGTTATGGCCCGAAGCTTTGCCAATTGTATTATACAGCATCAGAACCACTCCCAGGTCCCCTCTTAATCTGTCTCCTTTTGAAATTCTGTTTGGTTGACAACCCCATGTTATGATTAACCCCCAGGATGATTTGAAATGTAACAATGAAGTAACCGTAAAGTACTTGGTTAAGATGAGTAAGCAATTGAGGAATCAGAATGATAATCTAAAGTTGGTGATTCCTGATCTGCCAGACAGTAATTGTCATGACATTGAACCTGGGGATTATGTAATGATACGGAATTTTCTACGCTCAGGTTGCCTTATTGACAGATGGGAAGGACCATATCAAGTCTCATTGACCAGCACAACAGCATTGAAGGTTGCCGAGAGAGAGACTTGGGTCCATTCGTCTCATTGTAAAAAGGTCACTGACCCAGAGAGGTCCCGTGATAAAGAACAGACGGTAGAGGTTGTATCACTAGAGTGTCTGTTCAGGGAGAATTGAGACGACACCTGAGCGCTGAGAATAATAAGACCGGAAGCTTGTCGAGCCAGATTTCTTTTTCCCATGTGTTATTTTCTCCAGTTCCCACCTCCCTCCTATTTCCTTTCCCCTTTCTTATTTTTCTCCTTTTACTCCTCTAAGATGGACTTGCCCCAAGAGACTGTGATCCGGATTTTCCTGTTGACCATGATGTTGACCAGAGCAGTCTGTTTCGGTGAGAGTACCATAGAGGTCGAGAAAGGATCGGGAATGGGGTCTGATGACCAGGATGCAGGCGTAAATTTCCAAGAGCAACATAATCTCTGAGTAAAGGCGAGTATCAGAAAACGATCTGGTAGCATTGACAATAGAAGAAATTGTGAAGGATTGTTAGCTGAAGAGAACTGCATCTGTAGGCATTGTGACAATATAGTTGAGGATGGGTGCATCAAGAAGTGTCAGTCCAGTTTTAATGTCCACATGGACCGGCATCCATTGAGTGACTATCACTCCTTAGTGGGTAAAGTGTTAAACCAGACAGACTGTTGGGTATGCTCTCAAGTACCTCAAGGTCATAGTAAATCAGGACTAGTACCATTCCCTTTAACTGTAGAAGAGGTACTTGAGCTAAGTGGTGGGAGGCCGGTGGACAAGAGGTTTAATATCTCTAGTCCTCCTAGTTTGAAGCTCCACCAATATCATGTGGATAGGTCCTTAGTGTGCTTTAACATTTCCAATCCCCGAAAGCCGGGAAATTGGGAAGTGTCATGGAGTAATCAAACCATGACCTTTTCATACAGACCCGACAGAATGCCCATAGACACAGAACTTATACGCCAGATAGCCGACCATGGAAAATATTTCCGGTATAGGTACACTCTAGGAGGTAGGACCATGCGAGTTGGAGAAGTATCACCAGGATACTGTGCACATATCGTACAACCTGATACGTGTACTAAACAGATGGGAGAGTTAGGGTTAGGAGATTTCACATGGAAAATTTGTAACATGATAATGTCATACTCCGTCCCATATGTTCTCCCCGATGATGCATATTTCATATGTGGGAGGAAGGCGTATAAGTGGCTTGCCCCAAACTCAGAGGGACTGTGTTATATTGGAAAAGTACTGCCTGAAGTAATGACTGTAACCCATAACAAAATGAAAGATATTCACCGCAGTGCCCAAGCTCCTTATACTCACACTCATTACGAGCACGTCGTTAAACGGCACCTGATAGAGAGGACAGAGCATTCAGCCTCTGATCTGATCCATGAATCCACCGGGATTCAATTCCTACTCGCGTTAGATATCACTCGTACCGCCAGAGGAGTGATAAATTATAAATATATATCTGCGCTTGCAAATTTGTTAGACAATATCACCGAAATGTATGACGACACATTCAGGTACACTGGGAAAGGGTTACAAGCCTACAAAACAGAGCTGGTTCAGCATAGAATGATTCTCAATTATCTCACAGCAGTGACAGGCGGGTATTGTGTCACCCTAGCGACTCAGTATGGAATAAAGTGCTGCACGTACATTACAAACAGCACGGAGGACCCAGCCGAGGTCATAGACCAAAAGATGGATGACATTTTACAATTAAAGTGGGAGTTTCGAAGGAAACACAATCTCACACTCGCTGCTGTGGGTAATGAGCTGACCAGTTGGGTGTCATGGTTGAACCCACGAAATTGGTTCTCGGGCTTAGGAGAATGGGCCCAAGATATTATTATGGATGTAGGGAAATTTCTTTTGTGTATTCTAGGAGTCGTCATATTGGTTGGCCTGATATTTAGATGCGTTCGGGTTTTAACGAAGAGTAAAAGTAATACCAGGGTGATGAGTCTAAGGAGCGAGGACACTGTACTAACAACAACTAATTTGATTTATGACCCAACAATAGAGACAATGTTGTGATGAAAATGTGATTCCGCGGTCCGTTTCTTTCACCCGTTTCTCCTTTGATTTCCTCCAAGGTACAAAGACATCCGATTGGAAGAAGAATTTGACAACCTCTTTTATACAGACCATTGATGAACTATGCTACAAGCCCCCAATATCCCTAGTGACTTTAACTTTTACGATAGCCCAACACTTTAGAGACTGTAACTTTATGGACAATGGAACAAATTTTGCTCGATATTTATAGCAAAAGCACAGAGAGACATCAGACAACATGTACATCAAGACAAGACTTCAGACAAGACCTCAATCATCAAATGCATATTAAACTCACATAGTTTACGACTGCATTTATAATAATTGCTTCTTAGCTTCACCTCTACAACCTTCAGGTAATGACACACATAGTCGATAGGGAATATAGATACAGATATCAGCACTCACATATCCCCCCATTCATGTATCATCAACTAAATGTGCTCCCCCATTTGTTGCAACCAAAAGCCGAAAAGAGCTCGGTAAAGTTTGACAGCCCATCCACAGACCCTTGATATGGGATAAGAAGGAATTCAAATGTATACTTCACAATACCTCGAAGCTTGATCTAAAACACGTACGGCACGATGATACATGACCCCTCAAACATGGATTCATACACACATGCTTCTACTATCTCACTAGGTCATACTTTTTTTCCCACCTGCTCCTCTCCTCCCTTTACCCAATCATAAAATTGTATTTACATTATGACATATATTTTTCTTTTTGAACTGTTTTAGGAAGTGGCAGTTATTGATGACTGCCAAAGGGTGGACTGTCAAAGTCGGAAAAATATGCTACAAGTTGCCATATATTCACCTCATGCGCTTGCCCACTGCACATGCACATTCTCTCCCGTGCGTGCGGATACTCGCAGCTGCGTGATGGCACCTCCTCGGCCATGCGCTCGAGCGCGTGGTATGTGCATTTACGGTAGAGTTTGTGTGCGTCTAGCGGGAGACTCAATCGTTAAATAATAAAACCAAATAGTATGTTTTATAGATAATGTTCCCCTTAATAATGACTGTAAGTTTGTTTAATGTAACTGGTCGCTGGACAGAGAAATTCCTCTTTGCATGATACGAAGGGTCAGACAGGGTTTGAGCAGTGATATCTGGTACCTAACTAAAGAACATTTTATTAGAAACAATCCGGTGCTGGTTAGGTAAAGATTAATCACTCCTGCGTATAGTTATGTCTATTAGCAGTTTCTGTACATTTACTATATTTGCGGTTCATTATCCATGCGGCGGGAATTCTGAGATTCCCTCCCACCTGAGCAGTTTGATATAGTCACAGCCCACCTGTTCAAACTAACCTATGACCTTTTGTTATGATGCGAGGAGACATTCCTGTGTCCAATGAACAATAAGATTATAGGTCCCTTTGTAGTATACTGTACGCAGTGTATATAAGTACAGCCAGCCTGGCCAGCTCAGTCTCTTCTCTCCACAAACGGTTTTCATCTTGACTAACTCGGAGCTGGTACCAGGACTGCGCTGCGATCATTCCCCAGTGTGTGTAAGTTATTCTCTGTGACCATTCTAAATCTCTGACTGTATTTTCCATATTCTCTCTCTCTGTTATTGTATAAGATTGTGACGCTATTGTATATTTATGTGTAGTTATTCTGCTTAGATATTGATGTTAGCCTGTAGTGTATGAACTGTTAACTGTTTTTAACTTTTACATAGCTAGATATTGTTAGTAAAGGTGTTGGAACCTTATCAAGGTATTGTGTGTTTATTACATTGCTGAGAGTATTCAGAGCGTCTCAATCGCTCAAGAGGCTTTCATACAATAGAGGTTAATTAGCATTGCATTGTGCTCACATTACAAAACCAAGGTTTACAGTATAGGCTCAGCCTTTCATTGAGTTGCATACAAGGTTTACTGAGTGTCATCCCGTGAGCGTCTGCGCCGCTCGTGTTCCCCTCGTGGTCACGAGCGTCCGCTACGCTGGTAGCGTAGCATTACGGTAGTCGGCCGCCTATAGCGTGCTCGACACCAAGCGTTAAGCTGTGAGCGAGCGTGTCGCATGTGCGTCTCGACCATGGCTAAGCGTCTGTTACGCTAAGTGCGCACCCTTACGGTACCCCATACGCCAATTGCGTACTGAGTCTCTTACCCATTTTATAGTGAATGTAATAAGATAAATATTTAGCTTTATCAACCGCAATAAATAGAGGTAGAGGCAGCAAGACTGGGAGTCATAGCATACCTCACAACTATCCTGATATAGGGCCTAATTCAGACCTGATCTCTGTGCTGCAAATTTACAGAGGGCTGCGATCAGATATCCGCCGCCCAGGGAGAGTGAAAACTGCCCCGTGCAAGTGTGCAAATGCATGTGTACACCATGCAAAAATGTTGCCAGGCAGTGGACAGCTGCAAATCCATTTGCAACTCACTCACTATCGAATGATTCTTCCAGTGTGTGCAGTCTGTGCGTAGCCCAGTACTTACTCCTAGTGTGATACAAACAGGCTGATTGGGGCTGGAGCTGACATCACACACCCTCCCAGAAAACGATTGGGCACGCCTGCGTTTTTCCTGCCACTCCATGAAAATGGCCAGTTACTACCCCCAAATGTCCGCTTCCTATCACCATGCGTACGCCTAGCGTTCTAAATTTTGTGCACCATTCTGTTGCTGTTTGGCATCACGCCTGCACATTGTGGTACACACACATGCACAGTCATTAAATAATTGCCCACTGTGCGAATTTACACAACAGTGATCAGGTCTGAATTTGGCCCTTAGTACAATATTTAGTCCCAATTTGAGGGGTCTGTCCCATCATCTAGCCTATAAAGACTTTTGTCCCAGGAGAGTTTGGAGATAGCCCAAGCATCTGCTGATAGTGCATTCTGCATTGTGAGGGACTTTTTAGGGGAAGGTGAAAGGGGCGAGCAATGGACATTGTACAACCATTGTAAAGTGACCAAGCAGATGTCTTGTGAGTCTGTGAACATCATTGATGTGCAGTGAGGTAAATGGCTGGGGAGGCACTGACTTGTATCAGAGCCAGAACTACACACACATAAATGAACCCGAGAGTTCATATGGGCTTTATATTCATGTGGGCATTATACACAAATATACTGCTGGAAATTTGGGGAGCTTTGATCAGTGATATGCAGACAAGGTAGGCAGGAGAGGCACTGCCTCACCTGTCATACTCCAGTATACTCCAGAGTTTTGACTATAAAAATGGTTAGAATAATACAAAGATGATGTTTACAATAATATCAGTTTTATAGTCAAACCTCTGGTGTATACTGGAGTATAGTGGGAGAGACTCTGCCTCATCTGCCTGATCTAATTGCACATCACTGGTGAACATACAGTAGTGGGCTTCATTTACAAAATGCAAAATGGCTGAATAGCAGACGTAAAAAATTTTTTTTTTTGGGGGTGCTCTTATCACCTCAAAACTGCAGTGGATCAGGTCAAAACCAAAATATCGAGTTATGTAATAATAGTTAAATGGATTTTTTAGGGCATACCTCCGTGGCACCTTTTCTACTTTGCAAATTAAACTTTTATACCTGTATACAGCTGCTTGGTCTTGTCATATATATTTTACTGGGACACATCTTCCACCGCGTAGTTACACTTTGGTTAAGAAGCACATTTGTATTGTACTGAATGTGCATTTTGTACACTGTAGAAAAAATCTTCCAATGCAGAAATTCTCATATGTAATGAAAGAAGTCCTAGAGGAAAATTTACTAAAGATCGACTTGGTCTATTTGCTGGTTCGTTTGCTACTTTAAAAAAAGACATGGGGGCAGATGTATTAACCTGGAGAAGGCATAAGGAAGTGATAAACCAGTGATAAGTGCAAGGTGATAAATGCACCAGCCAATCAGCTCTAATGTGTAAATTAACAGTTAGGAGCTGATTGGCTGGTGCATTTATCACCGTGTGGTTATCACTGGTTTATCACTTCCTTATGCCTTCTCCAGGCTTAATACATCTGCCCCATGATTTTGCGAATCTCGAATTTACTATCAATTCACATGGAAGTCGCATGTCAAATGCGATTTTTTACTTCAAATTGAGGCAAATCACCATCGGCACTTTAATTATCAAAATAAAATTGGTATCAGTGGAAATCACACATTTACTAAGAATCATCTTTGCAAATGTGCACTCTTTATCCGTCTCCACTGTATCACTTTTTAAACCACTTAACTGACGATTTTCCCCTTCAAAACTCTAATAACATTGTTTTTTAAAATTTATTTTATTTAATAAAGTTTAAAAAGTATTATTTTTAAATATTTAAACATTATATTATGCACATCTGCAGAATGGATCTCATCATCAAAAACAGGAGGACAGGGTGGGATGGCGCAGTCTCATGAGATCTGACCATGCCAGTTAAGTGATTTGGGCCATAGTTACTTGCTCTTTCTTACTTTATTATCAAATCTGTCTGTTTCTGTATTTTCTTTCTCTCTCCCTTTTTTCACCACATCTTTATGTCTCTCTCTTCCCATCTTTTAAACTCATCCCCCATCTTTCTATTCCCCATATTTCCCATTTCTCTCTATATTTCCCTCCTCTCCTTCTCACTGCCCCCTCTTTTCTCTCTCCATTTTTTCCCTCTACCGCCTTTTCTTTCTCTCCTTCCTTTTTTCTTTACCTCTCTTCTCTTTGTTCCCCTCTTCTCTCTCTCCTGCAGTTGTCTTTTTCTCTCTCCTCTCTTTTCTTTCTCCTCTCTTTCCTTTAGCATCTATTTTTTTATTTCAGACTATCCCATTTTGTGCATGTGCAGTGCGCATAAGTAAGTAAGTAAGTGCATTCATGTATTTCAGCAGCTGTATTGAAACAGCTTTGGTGGGCAAATATTTAAGAACGTGAGGTAGGTTATAGCACTGGAAAAAGGGGCCACAGGTGGGTTAATGTGGATATTTTGCCCTTTTTTTAAAATCATTATTATCAGTGTGGCACTATCATCTCACTCTCACTTCCCATGCCGTAGACAAACAGTTTAGTAAGACCGAAAGTAGATATTACCTGCAGTAAAACTTCAGTAGCATATATGATAACATGTATGACATGTAATATACATTATGGGTGTGGCACAAGTTGGAGAATCTAAGTTTGTTAGAAGTTAAGCCGCATACACACGGTGTGATTCTGGCAATAATTGATTTTGACTTAACGATTTCCCTTGAACTTCCCCGGAGTCCAGAACCAAGTTGACTATACACACGGAGCGATTTTGCCTATGGGGGTAATTCAGACCTGATCGTAGCAGCAAATTTGTTAGCAGTTGGGCAAAACCATGTGCACTGCAGGGTGGGCAGATATAACGTGCAGAGAGAGCTAGATTTGGGTAGGGTGTGTTCAAACTGAAATCTAAATTGCAGTATAAAAATAAAGCAGCCAGTATTTACTCTGCACAGAAACAAAGTAAGCCACCCAAATCTAACTCTCTCTGCAAATGTTATATCTGCCACACCTGCAGTGCACATGGTTTTGCCCAACTGCTAACAAATTTGCTGCTACGATCAGGTCTGAATTACCCCCAATGAACGATTTTGGCTATGACTATCTAGTCAAGTGTCTAGCCAAAATTGATGTGCATGCAGTGTCTATTTTTTCCAATAAAATGATCCATGGGAGTATGCATTGTTCATCGTTGTTTCTATATACACGGAACGATATGCACTACTTTTTTTAATGATATAGACTATATAATGCATATAGATAGCTAGTATCACTCCATGTGTTGGCCCTTTTAGAAGCTATCTTTTATGCAACCCCCCCACAACCACCCCGCTCGACCCTATCCCCTCCCACCTCCTCCGCTACCTCTCTCCTTCTGCCTGTTCCCATCTTGCCCACCTTCTCAATCTCTCCCTTTCATCAGGCACTGTCCCCTCTGCCTACAAGCATGCTCTTGTCTCCCCTATTCTTAAAAAACCCACCCTTGATCCTAACACTCTCTCCAACTATCGACCCATCTCTCTCCTCCCCTTTGCCTCCAAACTTCTTGAGCGTATTGTCTATAATCGCCTCACTGCCTTTCTTTCCTCTCACTCACTGCTTGACCCATTCCAGTCTGGTTTCCGTTCTCTCCACTCCACTGAAACTGCCCTCACAAAAGTCTGCAATGACCTCCATGCAGCCAAATCTAAGGGCCACTACTCTCTGCTTATTCTTCTTGACCTCTCTGCTGCTTTTGACACTGTGGACCACCCTCTCCTTCTGCAAATCCTTCACTCTCTTGGTCTGCGTGATACTGCCCTCTCCTGGCTGTCCTCCTACCTCTCTGATCGTTCCTTCTCTGTCTCCTCTCATGATGCTACCTCCCCCCCACTTCCACTAACTGTTGGTGTCCCCCAAGGCTCTGTACTTGGTCCTCTCCTTTTTTCTCTCTATACGTCCTCTTTAGGTGAACTCATTAGTTCTTTTAACTTCCAATACCACCTCTATGCTGATGACACTCAAATCTACCTCTCCTCCCCTGATCTCTCCACGGCTCTCCTCACTCGTACCTCAAACTGTCTTTCTGCTATCTCTTCCTGGATGTCTCAGCGCTTTCTTAAACTCAACATGTCTAAGACTGAGCTGATCATCTTCCCACCCTCCCGCACAGCCTCACCTCCCACAATCTCATTATCCATTGATGGCACGACTATCTCCCCTAGCCCCCAAGTACGCTGTCTTGGCGTAATCCTTGACTCCTCCCTCTCCTTCAAACCACACATTCAGCACCTCTCACAAACCTGTCATTTTCATCTCAAAAACATTTCCAGAATCAGACCTTTTCTCACCCAGGATGCCACTAAGATCATTATTCACTCACTGATTATTTCCAGACTGGACTACTGTAATCTCCTCCTAACTGGCCTCCCTGACAATTACCTCTCTCCACTCCAATCTATCCTCAATGCTGAAGCCCGGCTCATCTTCCTCACCAAACGCACTACGTCTACCTCCCCTCTCCTACAGGCCCTCCACTGGCTTCCCTTCCCTTTCAGAATCCAATTCAAACTTCTCACACTCACTTACAAAGCTCTCACCCACTCCTCTCCCATCTACATCTCTGATCTTATCTCCCTTTACTCTCCCACCCATCCTCTTAGCTCTGCTAATGCACGCCGACTCTCCTGTCTTCTGATTACTTCCTCCCACTCCTATCTCCAAGATTTTTCATGTGCTGCTCCCTTTCTCTGGAATTCTTTACCTCTCCCACTCAGACTCTCCACCTCTTTACAAAACTTCAAACGGGCTCTTAAGACCCATTTCTTTACCAAACCTAGCCAAATCTCAACCTAACCCTCTGTTCCACGCTCTCTATGTACCCCATCTGTGTCACCCCTGTCTGTCTACCCCTCCCCTTAGAATGTAAGCTCTCACAAGTAGGGCCCTCTTC
Organism: Pseudophryne corroboree; assembly: GCF_028390025.1. NCBI lineage: Eukaryota > Metazoa > Chordata > Amphibia > Anura > Myobatrachidae > Pseudophryne > Pseudophryne corroboree. The sequence continues at coordinate 137,463,131 of NC_086447.1, forward strand.
CCTCATGTGCTTATACTTTTCTTACTTTAATAATCCTCAACTGCCCAGATCCCGCAGTTTTTTGGCCACCTGGAACTTATCTCTATGTTTACTGGTGTAGTTATGCTTAGTTGCCCTGTACTTGTCCTATATTGTCTTCAACTGTAAGTCACTGTTTTCCTGTTTTGATTATGTGCATATGTACTCTGTAATTGGGCGCTGCGGAACCCTTGTGGCGCCATATAAATAAAGGATAATAATAATAATGCAACTAAATATGTATGACCTGTATAATAAATCAATCGGGGCATTTGATTTTGATAGTCACCCTTACCCCAAATAGGGCAGCTGATTAATATTATAAGACTGTTGTGAGGTGTAGTCAACTATAACCTTACAAACTTGAGTTTCACAGGTATTACATTTTCCTTGGACTTTAGGCTAAATAAATATCCCTTTTCTGTTGCTCTTGTGGATTGAGCAATTTAATGATTTGTGAAGGATATATTATAACCTGTCATTGCATTTTCTCTTGCATAATTAGTTTGCACGCGTGTTATAATCAATAATAACAATTTATTATGTTTATGTGACAGTCCTGGCATTAGAATCATGTCACACACGTTATAACACTTGGTGATTTTAATTACATTGTATTTCTAAAGATGCAGAGTATATGCTTCAATAATAATATTAATGACATCTAATTAATCAACAAAAGTAAATTGTTGTTAGAGCTTCTACATACTGTATTTAAATATGTTTACACAGTATGCTGTGTACTCACCTATGACTAATAGACTTCACCTGAAATGTCTAAGGTTTAAGTTACAACATGATAAAATTCAAAGGCCGCGTGTGCCACCCTCTATCCTTGAAGGAGATGCAAATTACCCTTAATCACAGTAATAAATTAAAACAATATGTAATATTATATCAGCAGTCATTTTAATGATAGATAACAAGTATTACAAACCTATAACATAAAAACATTAGATAATTTAGTGTGACTTCTGTGTAACCAGATTTTCCACCAGCTTTTGAAAGTTAGGACGGAAATAATTGTTGAATTATCTTCAAGATAAGGCATATATCTCCTGATTGGCTGTCGGCTACTAACTTAACTGTCTGATTTTGAATCACTGCACAGCTGGGGCACTTTGGAGCAAGTTCTTTCAGTTTAAAGTGATTTGTTTCACTTCATCTCAATTGAATTACGTTGAAGCAAGCCAGGAGTGACAGAAAAGGCAGGCATTCATTTAAAGACACCTTTTTTGTGTTTTTTTCATTTTTACATTAAATGCAGGCACTACTTTTTTACTTCATTAATCTTAAAATACCAGGGCCTATATTTACTAATATTCGTGTTTGAGTCGGTTTGTGTAGTGTTTTAACTCGTTTTGTATCGGGTGCATTTTCATGCAACTTTTTGAAACTATGGCCCTCATTCCGAGTTGTTCGCTCGGTAATTTTCTTCGCATCGCAGCGATTTTCCGCTAATTGCGCATGCGCAATGTTCACACTGCGACTGCGCCAAGTAAATTTGCTATGCAGTTAGGTATTTTACTCACGGCATTACAAGGTTTTTTCTTCGTTCTGGTGATCGTAGTGTGATTGACAGGAAGTGGGTGTTTCTGGGCGGAAACTGGCCGTTTTATGGGTGTGTGTGAAAAAACGCTGCCGTTTCTGGGAAAAACGCGGGAGTGTCTGAAGAAACGGGGGAGTGTCTGGGTGAACGCTGGGTGTGTTTGTGATGTCAAACCAGGAACGAAACTGACTGAACTGATCGCAGTGGCAGAGTAAGTCTCGAGCTACTCAGAAACTGCTAAGAACTGTCTATTCGCAAATCTGCTAATCTTTCGTTCGCAAATCTACTATGTTAAGATTCACTCCCAGTAGGCGGCGACTTAGCGTGTGCAAAGTTGCTAAAAGCAGCTTGCGAGCGAACAACTCGGAATGACCACCTATATACGCAAAGTTACGAAGCAGTCGACTTTATGGTTTTCGTGTTTTCCGATGTTGATGCCAGTCGTTTTTTTTGGCACATTTACGGCCGTCATTGTCATTTGCGTACGTGTTTTTGTTGTTTTTGCGGGTTTATTTTCTGAGTTAAACGCGGCAGGGTTTTTTTTAAACCCCGGACGCATTTTCACTTTTAGTTTCGTTTTTCATCCCCGTTCGTGATTGGTTGTGTTTCAGATGTAGGAGTGTCTGTGCGCAACCATATAAATACGCCCCAAACCGTCCGCACCTTGTGGGTTTAGTTAGTGGTGAGGAGGGAGGTTGTGCTGTGGAGGTAGGTGAGTTTTTGGTTTGGTGAGGAGTGTTGTTTGCGATTTCTGAGTGTAGTATTGTGTTTGAAAGTAGTCTTGTCATTCTTGTAGTCTTGTTTTTTGTGGTTTTGTCTAATTTTTTGTCTGAGTATTGTTTATTTATAGTCCCTTGTCAGTGTTTGTGTGTGTGTGTGTGTGTGTGTGTGTGTGTGTGATTTGTGCAGTGGTAGTGGAGGAGTGTGTTGATTTTCTTTTTTTCTGTGTTAAGTGTTTAGACACACAATTATGTGTGACTCAGAGGTGGGTGAGGTGGAGGGTGTGAGTGAGGGGGAGGAGGTCGGTCAAGTGGAGGAGGTGAGTGTGAGTGAGGTTAGTGAGGTGGAGGAGGTGGGTGAGGTTGCTGCAGCAGCCTCAAGTGACAGTGATAGTGACAGTCAGAGAGCTCCGCAGCCACGCACCACTACTAAGACTAGGCGGAATGTCAAGTTTAGTTATGCAGAAAATGTGGCATTGGTGCGGGAGCTGATGAAGTATCAGCGGCAGCTATTTGGGCCTGAGTCCGCTAAGGTGCCAACACGGAAGAAGACGGTGTTGTGGGCAAAAGTTGTTGCTGCTGTCAATAGTGAGGGGGTGGTCAAGCAGACGGAGGACACGTGCCGCAAACGGTACTATGACATAAAGTGACGTGTGAAGTCTAAAATGGCCAAGGAGGTGAAGTCGGCTCGAAAAACCTGTGGTGGGCAGCCCTATTTTGCAAGATATCTGGAGTATGAGGAGCCCACGCGGAGTATATTACCTCCTGAAGTAGTCTCTGCAACACATGTCCGGGATTCAGATAGGCCCAGGAAGAATGGTGAGCATGTGTATTTGCATTAACATTTTATGACCTTACTTCTTTTTTTTTGTTTTTTTCAAATGTGTGTCATGTGACGTTGCATATTACTCCCATCTTCAAGTGTGTGTCAGCAAATACATTGTTTTTGGTAATGTTTTCTACAAAAGCCAATGTAACATCTAACTTTATTGTATGTCATGTGTTTTTTTTCCTGTATATTTTCCATGTGTAGTTTGGACTTGGTGTGTCATCGAATTGTCCAGCAATAATGTTTTCCTTTTGCACATTTCCTAAGCATAACCAGCCTCGGGCTCTTCGAGCCGGTCCTGGTTCTAAAAATCCGGGGGAAAAACGGACAGGGGATCCCCCGTATTTTTAAAACCAGCACCGGGCTCTGCGCCTGGTGCTGGCTCAAAAAATACGGGGGACAAAAAGAGTAGGGATCCCCTGTATTTTTTACACCAGCATCGGGCTCCACTAGCTGGACAGATAATGCCAAAGCCGGGGGTCACTTTTATACAGTGCCCTGCGGCCGTGGCATTAAATATCCAACTAGTCACCCCTGGCCGGGGTACCCTGGGGGAGTGGGGACCTCTTCAATCAAGGGGTGTACCCCCCCAGCCACCCAAGGGCCAGGGGTGAAGCCCGAGGCTGTCCCCCCCATCCAAGGGCTGCGGATGGGGGGCTGATAGCCTTTGAAAAAATGAAAGAATATTGTTTTTTCCAGTAGTACTACAAGTCCCAGCAAGCCTCCCCCGCAAGCTGGTACTTGGAGAACCACAAGTACCAGCATGCGGGAGAAAAACGGGCCTGCTGGTACCTGTAGTTCTACTGGGGAAAAAATACCCAAATAAAAACAGGACACGCACCCCGTGATAGTAAAACTTTATTACACACATGTTGACACACACATACTTACCTATGTTGATACGACGTTCGGTCCACTTGTCCAAGTAGAATCCGGGGTACCTGTGAATAAAATTATACTCACCTCAATCCTGTGTCCAGGTTATAATCCACGTACTTGGCAAAAAAAAAAAACGAACACCCAGACCAGCGGACTGAAAGGGGTCCCATGTTTACACATGGGACCCCTTTCCATGAATGCCGGGACCCCACGTGACTGCTGTCACAGAAGGTCCTTTCAGCCAATCAGGTAGCGCTACTTCGTGGCACTCACCTGATTGGCTGTATTCGCGTCTGCTGTCAGACAGCGCATCGCACAGCTCCCTCCATTAGTTTCAATGGTGGGAACTTTGCGGGTAGCGGTGGGGTTACCCGCGGTCAGCGACCTCACCGCTGACGCAAAGTCCCCACCATTGAATATAATGGAGAGGCTTTGCGATGCGCTGTCTGACAGCAGACTCGCATACAGCCAATCAGGTGAGTGCCACGAAGTAGCGCTTCCTGATTGGCTGAAGGGACCTTCTGTGACAGCAGTCACGTGGGGTCCCGGCATTCGGGGAAAGGGGTCCCATGTGTAAACATGGGACCCCTTTCAGTCCGCTGGTCCGGGTGTTCGTTTTATTTTTTTGCCAAGTACGTGGATTATCTCCCGTACACTGGATTGAGGTGAGTATAATTTTTTTCACAGGTACCACGGATCGTCGGAGACGAGACGTGCCAGTCGACGTGTCAACATAGGTAAGTCTGTGTGTGTCGACATGTGTGAAATAAACTTTTACTGTCACGGTGTATGTCTCCTTTTTTTATTTGGGTATTTTTTTTCCAGTAGAACTACAGGTACCAGCGGGCCCGTTTTTCTCCCGCATGCTGGTACTTGTGGTTCTCCAAGTACCAGCTTGCGGGGGAGGCTTGCTGGGACTTGTAGTACTACTGGAAAAAACAATATTCTTTCACATTTCTCAAGGCTATCAGCCCCCCATCCGCAGCCCTTGGATGGGGGGGGGGACAGCCTCGGGCTTCACCCCTGGCCCTTGGGTGGCTGGGGGGGACACCCCTTGATTGAAGGGGTCCCCACTCCCCCAGGGTACCCTGGCCAGGGGTGAGTAGTTGGATATTTAATGCCACGGCCGCAGGGCACTGTATAAAAGTGACCCCCGGCTGTGGCATTATCTGTCCAGCTAGTGGAGCCCGATGCTGGTGTAAAAAATACAGGGGACCCCTACTCTTTTTGTCCCCCATATTTTTTGAGCCAGCACCAGGCGCAGAGCCCGGTGCTGGTTTTAAAAATACGGGGGATCCCCTTCCCATTTTCCCCCCGTATTTTTAGAACCAGGACCGGCTCGAAGAGCCCGAGGCTGGTTATGCTTAGGAGGGGGGACCCCACGCATTTTTTTTTCTGACTTTTCCCATTCCATTAAAAATGACATTAAGAATCCACAAAAAATAATAATTCTGGTCCCGCTAGGATTTGAACCCGTCAGCCAATCAGCAGGTAGTGCTACGAAGGGTCCGTTGGCTATTTGAGGCATTCGCCATAGAGTTTAGGAAAAACGACATCTGGTGGACAAAAAGTAGAAAGCATGTTACAATTATAACGTGACGTCACATTTACAACACAACTTATAACGGGAGTTATAGCGCAAGGAGCTGGCACGAGTTGCATGGCGCCCGCTATGCGGTACGCAGCAACGATATATCAGGACATATCTGTATTTCGGTTATCCATGTGCAATGTTGCAAAAACAGTGGTTGTCATGTTAGAGGCTGGAGTAGTGGAAAGTGGTTTGAAAACCACTTACATGTGTAATGTCATTAGTACTGAATGTGATATTTTTTTTTAAAAACCCCACTATTTGTTTGTTCAGTTTGAGTCTGTATTTGTACCCTGACACAACACTGCAGTCTAATGTTTGAGTCTGTATTTGTACCCTGACACAACACTGCAGTCTAATATTTTTTTTTTTTTTTTTTTTTTGGGGGGTTTTGTTTTTGTTTGGCTCATATAGTGGTAATGTGTGTTTGGAGTGCCACATCACAGAGGAATTTCTATATTGCATCTGTAAATTTTTTCCTTTCATTACAAAATGAAGATGTGTGTGTTTTTGGTTGTTAGTGTATGTATTTTTAATTATGTCCTATGTCTGTGTCCTGTACATGTTTTCCCTGTGTTGCACTTTCCATAGTGCATATGGCTATTGGACAATGTTTATTGTTTTATGTAGTGTTTTTTTGGTTTACGGTCCTTATGGTTTTTTAAAAAAACAAACAAGCATTTTTTTAAAGAATTAATGTTTATAAGCATAATGGGTGGATGTATCAACAATAGCATGAATACATTATTTTTTATTTTGGTTTTACAGTGTTGGAAAAAGCAGTACTGGTCATCATACAGTAACTCCCATGACATCTGATGATGATGACGCTGCGGAAGCAGGTAAAGGGTCCATTGTAGTATAGGGTATGTTTGTAAAGGAATGGCCATAACAAAATTTAACTTTCAATACTAGGTCCATCAAAAGAAGTCTGGAGCAGCAGAAGTCTGACTTCTGTAACACACCACCAAAAAAAAACATGTGGCAGCAAAGAAAGCAAGGTCTGATGTCCAGGGCCAACCACAGCAGGATACCCCGGCACGAAGATTATCGACAGTATGTTCGGTCCCCCTACTCCAAATTTTGGACACACCTCCAAGAGGTCAACCACACTCCGTTCATCTTGATTGTGAGTATCAAACTGAAATAAATTTAATAAATTTCAGATCGTAATAAAACTTTTACTTAAACGCATTAAGTCAAAACACATCAAATTCTGGTATACTTACCAAAGTCAATAAAACATGAAATGGAATCCTAGGAAAATGGCCTTGTCCACATCCTGTAAAGATATGTATGTCCACTTCAGCCATGCAGTAGCACATTGTGTGTAAGATGCTGCAACAGAAACTCATGTGTAATTTAGAAAAATATTAAGGTTGTTTAACAAATTTTCACATGTGTGTTTGACCTAACATTGCCAAATACATATAAAAACATTACTATGTTTGTTTTGGAAAAGCTATAAGGTAACACATTGTGGATTACAATGTGTTTTTATGGTGGAGTATGTCTGATCTACAATAAAACTAATGTGTTTGCTTTCACAATGAAGTAACCAGACACATTTGCCACAAACAGGCATATGTATGTATTTAAGTTATGAGTGATAATGTTGCTAGGCAGGATATCTGAAAGCAACAGTCAATGACATGTGTTCCATGTTTAGTCATTTGTTATAATTTCTCAAACATATGGATAGCTAACGTATATTTTTCCAAAATTACAGCTTCTAGTCTTGGTAACAGCATCCCTCCGCAACAACAGCAACACAGTGACATGGATGAGACAATCATGTTAGAAATACAGCCATTAAGCCAAGGAATCAGCTCCCCAGCACCTGTGAGTACACCACCACAGCAAAGCACACCACCACCACAACACAGCCCAACAACACCAGTAACACAAGGCCCTGATCACGTGTTTTGAAACATTTGGGCTAGACAGCAGGCCACTAATGAAGATTGCCTGCGTAGGCAGACACAAATGTTTGCAAGCCTACCATGTCACCTCAGAAGAATAACCAGAAATATGAGTAGACAAAATGAACAAACCACGAGAATTGGCAATACCATGGAACTCATGCGTGCAGACATTACACAGGTCATGGGCAACTTACAGCGCATAATGGAAGAACAGCACAGACTAATGGAAGAACAGCACAGACAACAGCAAAGCTATATGAACATTTTTCAAATCAATCAAAAGATAAATGAAACTTTATTCAGAATTGTAGACAATCAAAATGCTGCTACACGTGAACTCAATGCCACCCTCACTAACCTCAATGAAACACTCAGATCCATGCACCAACAGCAAACAAGCAGCAGTTCTGGTACTACTACTCCAAATATCACGCCAGTGTCATCACCACCAAGACGCTCCACCAGAGCACGCCAACATGACAGTGGTAAAGGCAAAGGGCAGGACAAGCAGCCACCCAAAAAAATTAACAAATAAACCGCACATTTTAAATTTCAGAGAAGTAAATCAAAATACTTAGTAAGTGTATGTTTGTCAAAATAGATATAACACTTAGCTCCTTGACAAGTTGTACAACATCATTAATTATAAGTGGTACAAACAACAACAGGAAATTTGTACGCACATTTATTCTTTACCATCTTTGAATTTTTTTGGAGGAGGGAAATGTTGTTTGAGCTGCACATAGATGTTAGCAGGAAGTAACCAGACCACTTGATTTTTTTCTAATCATTACTCTTTCTAGATTCTAATCATTCTCATATCCTGCAGACACAATAATTGGCAGCCAGGCAGAATATGTTTAGCAGGAAGTAACCAGACCACTTGATTTTTTTCTAATCATTACTCTTTCTAGATTCCAATCATTCTCATATCCTGCAAATACAATAATTGGCAACCAGGCAGAATCATCCATGACCAATGCAACTTACAATGTGAATTAAAACTGGTTTACATTTCTTCTGTAGGCGACTTTACAAGAAAAACACAATAGAGTTGTGTAAAAGTGTCCTAATATGTTTGTGTAAATGTTTAAAATTTAATACCCAAAATGAATGACATTATTGTTTTGGCATGTTTGTGTGTGTTAAAAATAAGTAATCATATTTAAAAACCTGAGGCAGAACCCACAAAATGAAAGATATTTTAACTTTTAACACTAATGTGTGTAATAATGGATATATGTAGAAAAATGTGTATTGACTTTTAAAACTCCAAATTTACTCCAGCAAACATAAGGCAATAAATTATTTTGAATGAGACAAGTTTGTGTCCCTTTTATAGGCATGATAAGTCAGGTGTGAATGATTTGTAAGTGTCAACACATGTAAACACGGCTGAAAAAAGCAGGTCTATTTTTTTGCTGATTTTTTTTTTACGATTCGCAAAATAATATGACCGCAATTGAGCACTCAGAGACTAACACCCAAATACGAATGAATAGTGAATACCCGTGTTGTATGAAATAACAGCCGTGTTTGACCGATGGTCTAATTATTCGTATTTCTGAACTTTGTCATTCAAACCATTACGAATAGTCCAAACACTGCCGAGATTTGTGCTTAGTGAATTCCCGTGTTGGGACTTAGAAAAAAAAACACAAATCGGACAAACTCGATTTTTTAGTAAATATTGGCCCAGGTGATTATTTTTATTATAAGCAGGCACTAGTTTATTATTTACTTTAAAAGAGTAAACCCATTTTTGTTTGTTTTATAAGGCACCAGATTTTTAATGATATAATATGGTGCAACCAGATTCCTATTTATATTGTAAGAGTACGTTTTTTTTTTAGAATTGCGGTGTTAACTCCAACCAATGGGTAACAGAAATTGCTCAATGCTAGTGATCATTGGACTGGTTATCTCTACATAGCATGTTCTGTCCTCCACCCTAGTGGACCAGACATGAAGCTAAAGAGCATGTGCATATTACAGAAAGGGATGGAAGGACTTCCTTAGGGGGAGATGTACTAAGCAGTGATAAAATTGGAGAAGTGAGCCAGTGGAGAAGATGCCCATGGCAACCAGTCAGCTAATCCGTATACTTTTATAGCATGCAAATTATAAATGTTACGTCAATGCTGATTGGTTGCCATGGGCAACTTCTCCACTGGCTCACTTCTCCACTTTTTTCACTGCTTAGTACATCTCCCCCTTAGTCCATTAAACACCCTAGGAGTAGTAAGTCTATCTCCAAATTGTTGCAAAACTCTTGCACAAGATCAGAAAAGACCAAGTAATATAATCGATGGGAAATTAATTTATAGCAACCCCATTCCCTTAGAATGCTATGTGTTTGCAGGTACTTGATTGTCTACAGGAATACCCCAAACAGGTAACCCCAAACATTTTCTTTATTTAAGTGGATCTTTTTCTGTGGATTACTGGCCAAGGTGTAGTCAGCTTTGTCTCCCTGTCCCTAATAGGGGATGTCATAGGGTGGGTTTTGACTACTGCTCCTCCCCTCTCAATGTAAGCTTTGCCAGAGGCACTACTGCAGACCCAGCCCGTCAGGCTTCCCAATCATGCCAACTCCTATGGAGCCTCCCTTCAAATTCTCTCTCCAACAACAAGTTCCTGTTCATAACTGCCTCAATGGCTCTGTTCTCCCCTTGTTATATACTTTCCCATGAGTCTCCTTCTCTTTCCACCTGCCACTTGCACACTTCACTCCCTACAGCAGTGTCCTTACATTAGCAAATACCCGGCTGATGACAGCCAGAAGATGCCCGGGTTCTTGCATTAGAACATGCTACACCCTGTAGCAGTGTTCTCAGTTGTCATGTGCTGGCCATGGTAGCAAAGTAGACCATTTCTTGCGGGACAGTGACATCTTCCATAGCGGGGTATCACACTAGTATAAATAACAAATTGACACAATGCTACCAGTGGAAGGGAACATTAAAGTGTTGGTATATAAATCACTACTTGATATCAGCAAACAGTCACATTGCCATGGAATCCCCGAGATCTTTCCCAACCAGTGGCTCGAATTGTGTTCAACAATAGTAGAAGTGTACAGTATGATTTTATTAGAGTTGTGTCAATAATATGCGGTATAAGGGATGGAATGGAGATGTTGCACATGCCCAGTGGCAGCAGTTTTTCCTACCAGTCTGATGTTTTGTGGGTCTGATCCCTCAATCAGTGCACTGGACCCAAGAAACCAAAGATCATCTGCCAGCAAGAAGGGACTGTTGTCTTAACATGAGTAGGTGGAAGGCGTGCTTAGAAAGCTAATTTCTGACTCCTACTGGTTATTTTATGTATGTACATAGGCCCTCATTACGAGTTGTTCGCTCGCTAGCTGCTTTTAGCAGCATTGCACACGCTAGGCCGCCGCCCTCTGGGAGTGTATCTTAGCTTAGCAGAATAGCGAACGAAAGAGTAGCAGAATTGTGAATAAATAATTCTTAGCAGTTTTTGAGTAGCTCGAGACTTACTCCTACACTGCGATTAGCTCAGCCCGTTTCGTTCCTGGTTTGACGTGACAAACACGCCCTGCATTCGGCCAGCCACTCCCCCGTTTCTCCAGACACTCCCGCGTTTATCCTGGCAGGCCTGCGTTTTTACGCACACTCCCAGAAAACGGTCAGTTTCCGCCCATAAACACCCACTTCCTGTCAATCACACTCCGATCACTTCAACGATGAAAATTCTTCATTCGGCCGTGAGTAAATCTACTAAGTTTTGTGCTAAAATACGTAGCACATGCGCGCTGCGTACCATGCGCATGCACATTTTTGGCTTAATCTCTCCGTTGCGAAACGAGCGAACAACTCGGAATGACCCCCCATAGTCCTCATACATCCTTGCCTGCGATAAGGATTCCCGGCACAATATGGCATTTGCAGGCACGTGTGATTACTAGCACGCCAGACGGCTGGTGGCAGTGCGTGTTCCTGTGATGCGTATGCCACATGCTGCTGTTTTAGGCAAAGATGTGTGAGGACACATCTGTATGTACAGTACATTTAATATAGTATATTTAACCTTTTCCTGCCCATATGCTACTGTATTTTATATCAGATAAGTTTTAGTCTTCAGGGAACCGTAACAATATACAGGTATGTTTTGCAGTTCTCTGCAGTAGTACAATTGAAATACTGTAACTAGCATCCAGAGGTGGATTTAGACCTTATGGGGCCCTAAGCAAGACACCAACTTGGGGCCCCCCTTCCTCAAACTGATTGGATTATACACTGTATGTATATATATATATATATATATATATCTATATCTATCTTAGAGATAAGCGGGTTCGGTACCCCCCTCGGACTTCACATCAGCTGCATCAGTCCAGTCACAGTGGTGGTGTCCTCTGCTGCCATATGTCCAGTGCTGCGGTATAAGTCCGGTCCAGTGGTGCTGTGTTGTATTGTGCTGCATCAGTCCAGTGGTGGTGTGTTGTGCTGCATCAGTCCAGTGGTGGTGTGTTGTGCTGCATCAGTCCAGTCACAGTGGTGGTGTCCTCTGCTGCCATATGTCCAGTGCTGCTGTATAAGTCCAGTCCAGTGGTGCTGTGTTGTGTTGTGCTGCATCAGTCCAGTGGTGGTGTGTTGTGCTGCATCAGTCCAGTAGTGGTGTGTTGTGCTGCATCAGTCCAGTCACAGTGGTGGTGTCCTCTGTTGCCATATGTCCAGTGCATTGCAGTGGTGCTGTGTTGTCCTGCATAAGTCCAGTGGTGGTGTCTTGTGCTGCCATATGTCCAGTGCTGCTGTATAAGTCCAGTCCAGCGGTGCTGTGTTGTGCTGCATCAGTCCAGTGGTGGTGTGTTGTGCTGCATCAGTCCAGTCACAGTGGTGGTGTCCTCTGCTGCCATATGTTCAGTGCTGCTGTATAAGTCCAGTCCATTGCAGTGGTACTGTGTTGTCCTGCATCAGTCCAGTGGTGGTGTCCCTGTGCTGCTGTATATGTCCAGTGATACTGCCGTATATGTCCATTGATACTGCCGTATATTTAAAGTGCCATCCTGTCTGACACTGCCGTGCCACTCCTAGATGGGCCAATTGTTTGTGCCGCTTAGCTTAGTCATACAGCTACCTCATTGCACCTCTTTTACATCTTTGCATGATGTGCTGTTTGGGGCCTATTTTTTTAATCTGCCATCCTGTCTGCCACTGCAGTGCCACTCCTAGATGGGCCAGGTGTTTGTGCCGCTTAGCTTAGTCATACAGCCACCTCGGTGAAACCTTTTGTCCTAAAAACAGTATTGTGAGGTGTGAGGTGTTCAGAATAGACTGGAAATGAGTGGAAATTAATGATATTAAGGTTAATAATACCGTAGGATCAAAATTACCCCCAAATTCTGTGATTTTAGCCGTTTTTATGTTTTTTTTAAAAAAATCATCCAGATCCAAAACCAAAACCAAAACACGAAAGGGTGTTTTTGGCAAAACCAATCCAAAACCAAAACACGAGCGGGGAATTAGAACCATAACCAAAACTCAAAACACGAAAAGTGCCCGCTGCACATCTCCTCCTATATATATATATATATATATATATATATATATATATATATATATATATATATATTAGAGATGAGTGGGTTCGGTTCCTCGGGATCCGAACTTCACCTATTTTACACGGGTCTGAGGCAGCCTCGGATCTTCCCGCCTTGCTCGGTTAACCAGAACACGCCCGAACGTCATCATCCCGCTGTCGGATTCTCGCGAGATTCGTATTCTATATAAGGAGCCGCGCGTCGCCGCCATTTTCACTTGTGCATTGGAGATTGAATGGAGAGGACGTGGCAGCATATCCGTAATCTGTGCTCAGTGTGCAAATATCTGTGCTCAGTGTGCTGCAAATAATCTGTGCTCAGTGTGCTGAAAATATCTACGTTCTCTGCCTGAAAATGCTCCATATCTGTGCTCAGTGTGCTGCATATATCTGATCAGTGTGCTGCATTGTGGGGACTGGGGACCACCAGTATATAATAATTATAGTAGTACAGTACAGTAGGCCATTGCTGTATCTTGCAGCTCTGTGTCACTGCAAGTATCCATTCCATATCTGTTCGCCATTTTTGTGAGCAGTATATATAGTATTACAGACAGTGCAGCATTTTGGTGACTAACAGTATATAGTTGTACAGTAGGCCATTGCTGTATCTTGCAGCTCTGTGTCACTGCAAGTATCCATTCCATATCTGTTCGCCATTTTTGTGAGCAGTATATATAGTATTACAGTGCAGCATTTTGGTGACTAACAGTATATAGTTGTACAGTAGGCCATTGCTGTATCTTGCAGCTCTGTGTCACTGCAAGTATCCATTCCATATCTGTGCAGCATTTTTGTGAGCAGTATATATAGTATTACAATGCAGCATTTTGGTGACTAACAGTATATAGTTGTACAGTAGGCCATTTCTGTATCTTGCAGCTCTGTGTCACTGCAAGTATCCATTCCATATCTGTGCAGCATTTTTGTGAGCAGTATATATAGTATTACAGTGCAGCATTTTGGTGACTAACAGTATATAGTTGTACAGTAGGCCATTGCTGTATCTTGCAGCTCTGTGTCACTGCAAGTATCCATTCCATATCTGTGCGGCATTTTTGTGAGCAGTATATATAGTATTACAGTGCAGCATTTTGGTGACCAACAGTATATAAGCACATGAGGGAAGAGGGCCCTGCTCGTGAGAGCTTACAATCTAAAGGGGAGGGGTAGACAGACATGGGTGACACAGATGGGGTACATAGAGAACGTGGAACAGAGGGTTAGGAATCAGGATGAGATTTGGCTGGGTTTGGTGAAGAAGTGGACCTCCAGAAGGCACAAGTCAATACTTAACATTGCAACATTTTACTGGGCTGTGCAGGAGAAAATTAAAAATAGGGGAAAATAAAAATAAAAAAAAAGAATCGATAACTTCTACCGCTTTCAAAAAGGTCAATGGAAGCTGAAATAATGGACAACTACCTCATGGAAGCCAGATACAGTATACCAAACAGTACTTAGCAGAGTTAGGAATGAGTGCTTATGAAATACAGTAACATTTTGTCATAATATTTCAGAAACTGCATGGCTGGTCTCTTGCACTCTTTTGCTCTAATACACCTCCTGCTTTAGGATTTATATTCAAAAACATTATGTCTCCAGTCTTCTTGGAAAGTGGTTTGTTCCTTTGTAAGGGAAAGAGAACAAACGTTCTCAAACAATGGTTTCTCAATTTCTTTTTCCTCTGGGAAGGGATTGTGGATTCGCAGGAATATCTGAGCATTTCTGTATTCAGAAAGCAGCGACTTTCTACAAATGTTTACGAATAATTCCAGTGATTTTGTCATTTTCTTCCAGTGATTTGGACCAATAATACCATTAATTAGAACGAATAATTCCAGTGATTTTGTCATTTTCTTCCAGTGATTTGGACCAATAATACCATTGATTAGAACAAATAATTCCAGTGATTTTGTCATTTTCTTCCAGTGATTTGGACCAATAATACCATTGATTAGAACGAATAATTCCAGTGATTTTGTCATTTTCTTCCAGTGATTTGGACCAATAATACCATTGATTAGAACGAATAATTCCAGTGATTTTGTCATTTTCTTCCAGTGATTTGGACCAATAATACCATTGATTGGAACAAATAATTCCTGTGATATTGAGGTGTTTGTGTCGCTTATCTTAGCCGTCCAGCGACCACAGTGCACCTCTTTTTCTCTTTTCTTTGCATCATGTGCTGTTTAGGGCCAATTTTTTTAAGTGCCATCCTGTCTGACACTGCAGTGCCACTCCTAGATGGACAGGTGTTTGTGCCGCCCTCTTGAGTGGCTTTGCTTAGTCATCCAGCGACCTTGGTACAAATTTTAGAACTAAAAATAGTATTGTGAGGTGTGAGGTGTTCAGAATAGATTGGAAATGAGTGGAAATTGTGGTTATTGAGGTTAATAATACTATAGGATCAAAATTACCCCCAAATTTTATGATTTAGGCTGTTTTTGAGGGGTTTTTGAAAAAAAACACCCGAATCCAAAACACACCCGTATTCCGACAAAAAATTTTCAGGGAGGTTTTGCCAAAACGCGTCCGAATCAAAAACACGGCCGCGGAACCGAATCCAAAACCAAAACACAAGACACAAAAAATGTCCGGTGCACAGCTCTAATATATATATATATATATATATATATATATATATATATCAAATATAGCAGGAGGGCACAGTGTATAGATATATATGGTTGGGAGGCTCCCCCAGCACCACACATAGCAGCAGTCCAGCACAAAAAAACCTTTCCCCACAGCGACTCCCCTCCTCCCACCCCCTATCGCACTTCCGGCTGCCTCTCCCTCTT